>NC_087399.1:8891172-9198125 GCF_031307605.1 Tribolium castaneum | reverse complement strand
TCAAACAGTTTCGTAGTTAGATCAGAAATGAAACTCTTTCTTTTGCTCCTTTTGGCACTTCAAACTCAAACCGGTAAAAATCGCCCAAAGTAACGATTTTTCTCAAATTTTTAATACAGGTTTTTGTCTCGTTTGCTACTCAACCAATCTCGTGGGATTAAGAGGGGGCCAGTTCAGGACAAATGTACAAAATTGTGATACCAATTTTAAGAGACTTTTAATAATGCAATGGAGGGGCAAGTCAACTTTAAAACTTGCGCAAAATCTTGAATACAGTTGTTATAAAATTGTTACACCTTCAGGTGAGTTAATTAATTTATGAAATAGTTATTCGTGTTTGCGCTAAAATCGAAGGAAAATGTGAAAAATATTTAAGTTACTGGGTCGTCGAAAAAGACAAAAATGAATTCGTTTTTGATTTTATGGTTGTTTGAGGAAATTTCGCGAAAAAATATTGTTTCTCACTTATAAAACGAGCTAAATATAGAAACGAAATCACAATAACGTTATTTTCGACCTTTATCAAAGAAAAATTAAAAGTCGTAATTTAACTTAAAATTATCTGTTTCCGAACAGTATAGATTTCAGTTTTTCCGCTCTACCAAAGATAAAAAAAACATAACTATTAATTTACTTAAAACAAATTGTAGCATTACTTTATTTAGTTTTGTGGTAATCGAGTAAAAATTGTGCAAATAATGCGAATAAAATAAAAATAAAGATTGGGCAAAAATTTTACTTACTTAGTGGCTATTTCAAAACTATAAAAACGCCAACGTCGCATTTTACCAAATTATTTTTGGTAGTTTTGAGAGAAAATGCAACGTTGGCGTTTTTATAGTTTTGAAACAGCTAATATCTACCAATAAAAAAAGTTATCAAAATTACAATAACCAAAAATTTAAGTGAAAAGTGTGTGTATTTGACGTGAAATTTTCTGAGGAATTTAAATCTGACCCCATTTTTGAAATAGGGTACGTAGTTTTCGAGAAATTAAACGATAATTTCAATTACTATAAATAAAAAAAATACAAATTAATCTGTATATAAACGACATGTAGCACTTTTAATTAAATTTAGTTATTTATTTGAATTCAAAAGTTTATGGCACAGGGCGAAAAGGTGTAATCCGAAAAAAAACTTGTTTCAAATTTCTATTTATTTATTTATTTATGTGCTAATAAAAATTATCAAGTTTACAGTACCCAAAAATTTAAATCAAGGTTATGCCTGTTTGACCTAAAATTGTCTAAGAATTCGCAAAAAAATTTGACGAAATACTACCAATTTAGATTTTTTAATTCTACCAAAGATAAAAAAAAGAAATTGATCTATCTAGAATGACTTCTAGCACTTTTAACTATAGTTAGTTAT
This sequence comes from Tribolium castaneum, assembly GCF_031307605.1. Lineage (NCBI taxonomy): Eukaryota > Metazoa > Arthropoda > Insecta > Coleoptera > Tenebrionidae > Tribolium > Tribolium castaneum. The sequence goes on along the minus strand of NC_087399.1, from coordinate 9,196,751 downwards.
TTAATTCTGAACAAAAAATCAAGATTACATGATTACAATTTTATCAAAAATTGTGCCTGAAAGTATGCCTAATTGACGTGAAACTGTCTGAGAGTTACGTAGTTTTGGAAAAACTAGACAATGAATACACGGTTGATTTAAATTTTTCCATTCTATAACAAAAATAAAACAAAACAAAAATTGATTAAATTAATTTTGATTAACTATTTTTGTTCTACGATTTGTAATTTTGGTGATTTTAGATAAAATACGGCCTATTTAAAATTTTTCATTCTACTAGAAATTAAAAAAAAATATAAACTGATTAAAATAACTTGCAGTACTTTTAACTATAATTATTAGTTATCTAATTCTGAGCAAAAGTTTGTCAATGGGATCAAAATTGTACAAACAATCCAAATAAAATAACTTAGTCAAAATTTGTGTTTACTTATATACCAATAAAAAAACTGTTCTCATATTTAATTTAGGATTTGCAGTTTTGAAACAATTAAACTGTAAGAATTTGATTTAAATTTTTTCATTCTACAACAAATAATTTTTGTCGTAATTGGGTAAAAATTATGCAAATAAACCAAATAAAACAACTTGGTCAAAATTTTTATTTAGGTAATTATCTGCCAACAAAAAAAATGATCAAGATTATAATAATCAAAAACTTAGGTCAAAAATAAGCCTATATGACGTAAAATTGTGTGTGGAATACGAATCTGTCCACACTTTTGTTGCAAGATTCATAGTTTTGAAGAAATTAATCGGTAAATACAGTCGTTTTAAATTTTTCCAGTCTACATAACAAGTAACATAAAAATAGAAATTGATATATCTAAAATGACTCTTAGCGCTTTTGATTAAATTTAATTATTTATTTTTAAACCAAAATTCATGGCAATCCAATCAAAGGGTGAAAATATGTAATTCAAATAAAAAACTTTAAAAAAACAATTATTTACTGACATATCTGCTAATAAAAAATCATCAAAATTACAATACCCAAAAATTTAGTTCAAAGTATGTCTATCTGGTATAAAATTGTCTGTAATTCCCATATCTGTATCCATTTTGTTCTACGATTTGTAGTTTTCGAAATATTTAGACGAAATACGGTCAACCTATTTTTTTATTCTACCAAAAAAAAAAAAATAGAAAATGATTTATCTAAAACAACTTCTAACACTTTTAACTATAGTTAGTTATCTAGTTCTGAACAAATTTTATCACAATGGAGTGAAAATTGTGCAAATAATTCAAATAAAGCAACTTAGAAAAATTTTATTTACTTATCTACCAATAAAAAAACATCAAGATTACAATAACCAAAATTTAAGGTCAAAAGTATGCTCATTCTACGTGAAATTGTCTGGGGATCCCAAATCTGTTTTGGAGTTTTGGAGACATTCGATAAAATACTGTCGATTTTAAATTTTTCCATAAGAAAATCATCTAGGCAGCGTATTTTAAGCTAAATTGAAACGATATGCAACCAACAATATGCGCGCCCATAGCTTGTGGTCTATTTCGGTCACTTTAGTGACGATGTAATCCGGAAAAATATTACGTGGCGGTAATAATATTATTTTTCTAGGAAGCAAACGAACTGCAATTAGAGGGTGTGTTCCCCGTGGTGGGTGCAATTTGGCGAAAAATGCTGTAAATTATATGAGGGAAAACAATTACAGGTTGGGTAATTATGACGATTTTAATTGCTACGAATGTTATGAAGATAGGTGTAATGTGGGTGCGCCAAAAGAGGCGTTTTGCGTTTTTATTTTAATTTCGACGTTGCTTGTTTCAGTAGTTTAAATAAAAATATGTTAATTAACCCCCACTTTTTCATCCTCATCCAATATTAAATCCCTACCTATTTATATTTGTCCTACTTCAGTCTCTCTATAGTGATTGATCTAACATGAAGCTCTCTGTTTCACTCCTTGTTATTACAATCGCACTTTTCCCCAACTTTCCCACAGGTTTTGGTTTCGAGTGTTGGTCCAATGACGAAAATGGCCCAAAAGTCCCCGGTTTTTTCAAATACAAACTCGAAGATTGTGACGAGAATTTGGACATACTTTACGGAAATCCAGAGTCAAATCGTCGCATAGTTCACAAAAGGGATTTCGAATTCGCTTGTTATAAACTAGTTGTGGACACAGGTTGTATTTTTTGGTCACGATCTGAGTAACTTTACAATGAAATTAGGGAAACTACCCATCGAAATGAAAGGTTGTGTGCCTAAAAATGGCTGCACCGACTTGAAAACAAACTTTGAGGCACATGCGGCCACAGCTGGACCTGATGCAGTTCCAGTGAAAAGTGTGACGTGTTACGAGTGTGGCCAAAGTGGTTGCAATTCGGGGGAAAAACCCAAAGTTCTGGCAAGCGTCGCAGTTTTGCTAGTAACTATCGCACGGCTAGTTTGAAATAATCGATCCACAACTTGCCATGAAATATTTATTTTCAACCATTTAAAAGTATGTTATTGTAAGACAGATGCACAAAAATCGAGATGAGTATTGATTTGGTGCAAACGCTCAAAACTGTTTTTCCGGAAACTTGGCCTCCGGACTGGACACGCGGGCGCCACTGTGACATTAAAGGTTTCCCCGATTTATTAGACTTGCACATTTGATGTACAAAAACTTGTAAAAATATTATTAAACATATATTATTTTTTGGTATTATTTTATTACAAATGTTCGACCTACGGGTTACATCTGAACCCGGAATTGGTGCGTTGGGTGCGTGTGACCTTCGCCAAACCTTCGCACAAACAAAAGAGAAAATTTATTCCAATTTTGAGCTTCCGCCCCAGTAATTACGATGATGACATAAGAATGACCTTGTCGACTACGTTGTGTTTTTGGAGTTATTGTAATTAATTCTAAAATGTGAGATACAATTTTCGATAATTTAATTGAAATAACTGCTTTTAATTGGGGACTTCACACAGGGCCGAGCAAAGCCAACTGGCCGCCCATGTGCAGGTCCCAAATACTGCGCCCCCTACTCTGACTAAAATAGTAGTACCTACTTAAAAACTACTAAGTTTAATAAATGAAAGTATTTGTTTAATTAGTGTACAGGCTAATTCATATATCATATAACCGTCGCAAAATTTTAGAATAATTTAAAAAAATAGTATAAAAATTCGTGCTTCAAATATGTTTTTTAATATACTCCTCGTATTTTAGTCCAATACCGAGGCCGATACAAGTTATAATATTTGATCCAAAAAAATGGGTTTTTCAAATAAATTAAGAAGTCGGATCACTTATAACAAAAATTTGTCTAAAAATGTGTCCAAGAGTTGATAGGGAGCGGCTTTACAATAACAGAAAAACAAAAAAATAGCACCAAAACATGTGATTTTGATGGAAAATGGTATCAAATTTCATTGATAGGTTATTCCATTAACAAGTTGTTAAAGAAAATTGAAAATATTTTTTTGAATTTTTGAACTTTGGCGCCCTCTAACTTTTATACGGTGCAACAAAAAGATGGGGATAACAGGGAACAAGAGACTCCTCAGCTCAAAATAGAGCAATTTAGCCCAACTTACCTCTATACAAAGTTATATACCTCTAAAAGTTAGAGGGTAGAAAAGTTTTTTTAATTTATTTTTTTTTAGTAAACTTTAAACGGAATAATCGATTTTGATGAAAGCAATTTGTCATCAAAACCACATGTTTTGGTGCTATTTCTTTTGGTTTTTTATTACTGTAAAGTACAGACTGATTCAGAAATAGTGAGTCTGTTGGCAACACTGGTCTTAAATTTTTAAGGATAACAATGGAGTACGCTTCCATTTAACAACAATTTAACATTCTTGTGGGGTTGTACGTCAAATAATTGTCAAGAAAAATCAAATTCAGTTGCACAAATACTTTCAAATCTGTTGCCAACAGACTCAGTATTTCTGGATCAGTTGAACACATTTTGGGACATATTTTTGTTATACGTTATCTGAGTGGTCTAATTCTTTTTTTATTCGAAAGACCCTTTATTTTTAACAATTTTTGTATCGACCTTGATTTTGGAATAAAAAAATATTTATCTAGAAATGTCAACATTTCGGACGTTCGTCAATTATTATTTTTGGTTTTAAAAATGGATTTAATTATTTAATTATTATTTCACCTATTACAATTGTCGTTATTAATTTTTTCATAACCATAGTGAACATTTTAATTAGTTGTGTTGGGGAAAAAAATCCTACGATTTTTATGAATTCACATTTTTGTGAAAAAATGCCTTTTTTGGTTTAAATTAATAACCAATTATACTATTGTTGCGTAACGTATATGTACATAAAGGAACTAAAATAAAAATAAAAAATAATAATTTAAAAACCAATAATAATAAATGGCCGAACGTCTGAAATTTTAATACGTCAACATAAATTATTTTTTTGCTCCAAAACCAAGGCCGATACAAAAATTTTATAAGTTGCAAAAATTGTTAAAAACTACCCAAAAACTTAAAACTTAAGTTTAACTTAAAACTACCCAAAACTACACCCCACTCGAGAAGGGAGTGAAGGAGTGGGGCTGTATAAGCGTAGGGGTGTTAACACATTTGAATTTTTTGGAGTTTCTGGTAGGTTTTCTTGGCTCAAAATTTGTCGCTGGGATTCAGCTTAATACAGACTTTTTTGTTTATACAGAAACTCGCAATTTGTGGTTTATTTCACTCCAAAAAATTCAAATGTGCGGTCAAAAAATTCTACTATCAAATGAAATGGGATATAGTTGATTGGTAAGTACTTTACAATCAAGAAAAACAAAAGCAAAAGCATCAAAACATGTGGTTTTAACGACAAATTGCTTGTATCAAATTTCATTGAAATCGATTATTCAATTAAAAAGTTATTAAAGGAAATCGAAAATAATTTTTGAACTTTGACGCCCTCTAACTTTTAAACGGCGCAACTTGGTTTAGAGGTAAGTTACGCTAAATCGCTTTATTTTGAGCTGGGGAATCTCTGAATCCCTGTTGTTCCCATCTTTTCGTTACACCCTGTTTTTAAATATTAGTTTCAACAGCAGATGTTAAGTAAAGTTAAAAAATAAGACGATAATGCAACTGAAAATATACATAGTTAAACAGGAAAATGGCAATTCCTTTATTAATTTTCTATCTTCATTCATCGGACTTGAAATTCGCCTAAATTACGAGCTAAAACCGTGAAATATTGATATCAAATTCAAATCGCCCGCATTTAGTAGTTCCGGACGCTCGACTTTTGATTGGGTTAATTTGAAACATGACCGACAACCCAACCAATGAGATGCTTTGACTTGACATAATGCGTTTGTGTTCGGCTTATTTTGAAGCGTCCTTTAGTTTTTCGGTTTTGCGGGTTGTAAAAACGGTGTTTTCGCGTAGTTTAGTGCCATAATGACTGAAATCAAAGTTTTATTGAAAATGTGACGAGATGACATCATAAACGAACTTCTAAAACTGCTGAAAACCGCTAGGAAACCGACAGGACGCTAAGGTTAGTTAATTTTGCGTTTAGTATCAAGTTCTATCAAATAAACACAAAATACTGTTCGAAACGGATCAAAAACACTTTAACTGTTATACATTTAGTGATAAGTTGCTGTATTATCACCAAAAACTAAGGCAAATGTTCGGTTTGTTGTCGACAATTTTTTTGCAACATGAAGAAAGTACTCTCGAATGAAAATTGGTTCTTAATAAGTTGTTAACAATAATCTTCGTTGCCTGAATTCCATGATTAAGTTCAAAATGATTCAACGAAACACTTTAAGAAGTCACGACTTCGACGTTATCGGATTTCTAGAACTGTTGACACGTAAACAAATAAATTGTGCAAAAATTAGTCAATTGTGTAGTTGAATGCACTTAATTCACTCGTTTTTCTATCCACAATTCCTTCAATCGCCCTTTTATTTCCATCAAAATAAATTTGAACGGCTATTCGTGCTTTAATCGTTTGGTGTTAAATTTCTTCAACTTTGAGGTTATGTGATTGTGTCAGTGACCCGAAAAGGCTTTAAATTCGTGTAAAATGTCGGCACCGCAGCACCACTTCATGCAAGGCTTGAACAACTCGCAACAAACCGCTCTCAGGAACCAATTCGCGTCGACAATGCAAAGTCAGATGGGCACTACCATGCAAAACCAATTACCCGTCCATATGGGCAACCAGATGAACAACCCCATGATGTCCCAAATGGCCTCAACCTTAAACAACCCAACAATGCCAAACAGCCAAATTATGGGCCAACTCAACCAACAATACGCCATGAATCCGGCGAATCAAATAGCCCAACACCAAGGGGGCAACATGCAGATGCAGCAGGGCTCCATGGGTACAAAAACCAAAATTCAAACCAAATCTTAGCCCAGTGTTTCAGAATTTTCAAATAATTTGCAACATCACGCCATGCAAGCCAACCAAGCGCAAATGGTGCAACAAGGGGGCGCCGTGGCCCCAGCGCCCCAAATCCAAGCCCAACAGCAACAACAGCAGCAATCAAAGGAATTTAACACAGCCTCCTTGTGCCGGATCGGGCAGGAGACAGTCCAGGATATTGTGAGCAGGACCCAGGAGGTGTTCCAGACTTTGAAGACAATACAGCCCCCTAACGGAACCCCGCAGTCGTCGAACGCAAGTAATGAGAAGAAAGCCAAAGTCCAGGAGCAGCTCCGCACGATTCGAGTGCTTTTCAAGCGATTGCGACTCATTTACGAGAAGTGTAACGAAAATTGCCAACTTCAAGGCATGGAATATACACATATCGAAAGTTTGATTCCTTTCAAAGATGAGCACGACCCCAAACACGATGAGAAGAAGAATTCGGAGGCCTATCGCTTGGCTTGTGAGGAGTGCAAGGAGGTCATGGAGCAAGTGATTTTGAAAAACAAACAATTAAAGGATGTGATTGATCACTTGAGGAGGATTATTTGGGAAATTAACACAATGTTGACAATGAGGCGGTCTTAAATTAACTTGTACTTATTATTAATTAAGAAAATAAAGCTTTTTTCTATGAGTTGAGTTCCTCCACACACGCATCACAAATGTTACTTTGCACAACAAGATCGCCACAAAGGCAACACTTTGACATTAAGCTATTAGTAATCGAATCAATTTCATCACTAGTGTCTTTCTCGTGTTGTTCAATCTCGAGCACAATCATTTCCTTATGTAAATCGTCCATAATCTGCGTCATTTCTTCCGCATCAAGCAATTCTTTCGTGTCTAAAGTTGATAAAATACACTTTTTCATTTCGTTTAGAATCTCGTATGTTAGGTCGTCGTGACTCATTTTTCTGAACCGGTCAATGGTTTCAATTCGTAGCGATTTAAAGTGTTGAACAAGACGCTGGAATTTTTGTTTAGTGTTTGGGGGCTAAAAACTAGACTTACTTGGCGACGATTTATTCGCTGTTCGGTGGTGTCTCTGCCTTTACCTTGCAGTAGTTTCTTGGCCGCCGTTTGGCGGTCACAATTTGCACTCATTTTTTGTTACATCAAAGGGCCAAGCAGTTAAATTGTTGTTTGTTTGAATGTTGAACATAACCTTAAAAATGGGTGCACCAGGAATCGAATGACGGTTCAGTCGAATTTTTATGTCGGTGAAGACAGAACCAAAAATGAATATTACAGTCGACCAGACAATCGCTGCGTCTTCTACAGCCAAGTTCATGAAAACATCAATAAGCTGTTTTTTTCACCCCCTTTGTATTCTGCAATTTTCTTTATTTTTGCAGGAGATTAAGCCCTTTGATAGGGCTTTCGACTGTAAAACAATCATGTTTGGGCAAACACCCCTTGGGACCTTAATGAATTTTTAAAGATTCTTTAAGATTTCCTGATTTCGCAAACTTTATTTTTTTTCACCCCTTCTATATCCTGCAATTTTCTTTATTTTTGCAGGAGATTAAGCCCTCCGATAGGGCCTTCGACTGTACAAAAAATCATGGCCGGACAAACACCCTTTGGGACCTTAACGAATTTTTTTATTTTTATAAAATTTTGCAAACTGCGTTAAAAAATTCGTATTTAAGGATTGCTCTAATTGGTCAAATTAATTACTAATTTGTCCAGCAAGAACCACGTGGAGGTTTAGAGCATTCTTGCCAGGAAAAAAGGAAATAAGGATGAGGATGAGGTAAACAAAGATTATTAGAAAATAAAAGGGAATAAAGGAACTATTGGTTTGTGAAATAAAAAAATACGACACATAAATCAAATATTTTTCACTTGGCGTTAAATAAAATGCACTTACCTTCATGGCTTCTACGTTGGCTACTGTTTGTAGCAAGATGTTAGAAATAAATTAATAAAACAACCTATAAAAAATCTTTATTTGCATGAAAGTTACAACAAGCGATTATTATCAATGTTATACAAATTAAAGAATACACAATACGTTACAATATATGGCACTCAAACAATTAAATTCAACACCTCACAAGTTAAATAGAAAAAATATGCATCTACCTTCATATGGCTTCTGCGTTGGCTACTGTTTGTAGCAAAACATTCAAAAAAAATTAAAAACATCATAAAAAAAATTTTTATTTGCATGAATATTACAACAAGCGACACAATTTTACGGCTGTAAAAAACAATCAGCAATACTTAATATATTATTAACTAATTTGTCCAGCAAGAACCACGTGTAGGTTTAGAGCATTCTTGCCAGGAAAATAGTATATAAGGATGAGGTAAACAATGATTATTGGAAAATGAAGGGAATATTAGGAATTATTGGTTTGTGAAATAAAAAAAATACAACACAAAAATACAATACACCTACCTTCGTATAGCTTCTGCGTTGGCTACTGTTTGTAGCAAAACAACAAAAATAAATTAAAAACAACACCAATAAAAAATCTTTATTTGCATGAAAGTTACAACAAGCGACGTTTATCAATATTGTACAAAATAACGAATACACAATACGTTTCAATATGTGGCACTCAAAATATTAATTTCAATACCTCAGTAGATAAATGCACCTACCTTTCTTCATATGGCTTCTGCGTTGGCTACTGTTTGTAGCATTAAAAAAAATTAAAAACAACACCAATAAAAAAGCTTTATTTGCATTAAATAATCAAATGAAATTAAAGACAAAATTAATACGTGGCAATAAATTATTTGAGTGTTTGATTTTATTTATAGTTATTGTATTTAGAATGTGTCACTTAAAATTTCACCTTTCAACACCGCATTTAGAGCCGGTGTACACATTATGATTGCAATTAAATTTTAAGGAATTATTGATTTGTGAAATAAAAAAATACGACACAAAATAAAATGGACCTACCTCCATATCGCTTCCACGTTGGCTACCGTTTGTAGCATAAAAAAAATATAATAAAAATGAAACCAAAAAAAAAGCTTTATTTGCGTTAAATTTTGAGCAAGCCACTTTCATCGATTGAAATTAAAGACAAAATCAGTACGTGGCAATAAATTGTTTGAGTGTTTTATTTTATTTATAGTTACTGTATTTAAAATGTAGTCACTCAAACTATGACTTGTCAACACCGCATTTAGAGCCGGTGTACACAACATTATGATTGCAATTAAATTTTAAGGAAATTGTGAAATAAAAAAATACGACACAAAATAAAATGGACCTACCTCCGTATCGCTTCCACGTTGGCTACCGTTTGTAGCATAAAAGAAAATTTTATAAAAATGAAACCAAAAAAAAAAGCTTTATTTGCATTAAATTTTGAGAAAGCCACTTTCATCGATTGAAATTAAAGACAAAATCAGTACGTGGCAATAAATTGTTTGAGTGTTTTATTTTATTTATAGTTACTGTATTTAAAATGTAGTCACTCAAACTATGACTTTTCAACACCGCATTTAGAGCCGGTCTACACAACATTGTAATTGCAATTAAATTTTAAGGAAATTGTGAAATAAAAAAATACGACACAAAATAAAATGGACCTACCTCCGTATCGCTTCCACGTTGGCTACCGTTTGTAGCATAAAAGAAAATTTTATAAAAATGAAACCAAAAAAAAAGCTTTATTTGCATTAAATTTTGAGCAAGCCACTTTCATTCATTGAAATTAAAGACAAAATTAATACGTGGCAATAAATTGTTTGAGTGTTTTATTTTATTTATAGTTACTGTATTTAAAATGTAGTCACTCAAACTATGACTTTTCAACACCGCATTTAGAGCCGGTGTACACAACATTATGATTGCAATTAAATTTTAAGGAAATTGTGAAATAAAAAAATACGACACAAAATAAAATGGACCTACCTCCGTATCGCTTCCACGTTGGCTACCGTTTGTAGCATAAAAGAAAATTTTATAAAAATGAAACCAAAAAAAAAGCTTTATTTGCATTAAATTTTGAGCAAGCCACTTTCATCGATTGAAATTAAAGACAAAATTAATACGTGGCAATAAATTATTTGAGTGTTTTATTTTATTTATAGTTACTGTATTTAAAATGTAGTCACTCAAACTATGACTTTTCAACAACGCATTTAGAGCCGGTGTACACAACATTATGATTGCAATTAAATTTTAAGGAAATTGTGAAATAAAAAAATACGACACAAAATAAAATGGACCTACCTCCGTATCGCTTCCACGTTGGCTACCGTTTGTAGCATAAAAGAAAATTTTATAAAAATGAAACCAAAAAAAAAGCTTTATTTGCATTAAATTTTGAGCAAGCCACTTTCATTCATTGAAATTAAAGACAAAATTAATACGTGGCAATAAATTATTTGAGTGTTTTATTTTATTTATAGTTACTGTATTTAAAATGTAGTCACTCAAACTATGACTTTTCAACACCGCATTTAGAGCCGGTGTACACAACATTATGATTGCAATTAAATTTTAAGGAAATTGTGAAATAAAAAAATACGACACAAAATAAAATGGACCTACCTCCGTATCGCTTCCACGTTGGCTACCGTTTGTAGCATAAAAGAAAATTTTATAAAAATGAAACCAAAAAAAAAGCTTTATTTGCATTAAATTTTGAGCAAGCCACAATCATTCATTGAAATTAAAGACAAAATTAATACGTGGCAATAAATTATTTGAGTGTTTTATTTTATTTATAGTTACTGTATTTAAAATGTAGTCACTCAAACTATGACTTTTCAACACCGCATTTAGAGCCGGTGTACACAACATTATGATTGCAATTAAATTTTAAGGAAATTGTGAAATAAAAAAATACGACACAAAATAAAATGGACCTACCTCCGTATCGCTTCCACGTTGGCTACCGTTTGTAGCATAAAAGAAAATTTTATAAAAATGAAACCAAAAAAAAAGCTTTATTTGCATTAAATTTTGAGCAAGCCACTTTCATCGATTGAAATTAAAGACAAAATTAATACGTGGCAATAAATTATTTGAGTGTTTTATTTTATTTATAGTTACTGTATTTAAAATGTAGTCACTCAAACTATGACTTTTCAACACCGCATTTAGAGCCGGTGTACACAACATTGTAATTGCAATTAAATTTTAAGGAAATTGTGAAATAAAAAAATACGACACAAAATAAAATGGACCTACCTCCGTATCGCTTCCACGTTGGCTACCGTTTGTAGCATAAAAGAAAATTTTATAAAAATGAAACCAAAAAAAAAGCTTTATTTGCATTAAATTTTGAGCAAGCCACTTTCATCGATTGAAATTAAAGACAAAATTAATACGTGGCAATAAATTATTTGAGTGTTTTATTTTATTTATAGTTACTGTATTTAAAATGTAGTCACTCAAACTATGACTTTTCAACAACGCATTTAGAGCCGGTGTACACAACATTATGATTGCAATTAAATTTTAAGGAAATTGTGAAATAAAAAAATACGACACAAAATAAAATGGACCTACCTCCGTATCGCTTCCACGTTGGCTACCGTTTGTAGCATAAAAGAAAATTTTATAAAAATGAAACCAAAAAAAAAGCTTTATTTGCATTAAATTTTGAGCAAGCCACTTTCATCGATTGAAATTAAAGACAAAATTAATACGTGGCAATAAATTATTTGAGTGTTTTATTTTATTTATAGTTACTGTATTTAAAATGTAGTCACTCAAACTATGACTTTTCAACAACGCATTTAGAGCCGGTGTACACAACATTATGATTGCAATTAAATTTTAAGGAAATTGTGAAATAAAAAAATACGACACAAAATAAAATGGACCTACCTCCGTATCGCTTCCACGTTGGCTACCGTTTGTAGCATAAAAGAAAATTTTATAAAAATGAAACAAAAAAAAAAGCTTTATTTGCATTAAATTTTGAGCAAGCCACTTTCATTCATTGAAATTAAAGACAAAATTAATACGTGGCAATAAATTATTTGAGTGTTTTATTTTATTTATAGTTACTGTATTTAAAATGTAGTCACTCAAACTATGACTTTTCAACACCGCATTTAGAGCCGGTGTACACAACATTATGATTGCAATTAAATTTTAAGGAAATTGTGAAATAAAAAAATACGACACAAAATAAAATGGACCTACCTCCGTATCGCTTCCACGTTGGCTACCGTTTGTAGCATAAAAGAAAATTTTATAAAAATGAAACCAAAAAAAAAGCTTTATTTGCATTAAATTTTGAGCAAGCCACAATCATTCATTGAAATTAAAGACAAAATTAATACGTGGCAATAAATTATTTGAGTGTTTTATTTTATTTATAGTTACTGTATTTAAAACTTGTCACTCAAACTATGACTTTTCAACACCGCATTTAGAGCCGGTGTACACAACATTGTAATTGCAATTAAATTTTAAGGAAATTGTGAAATAAAAAAATACGACACAAAATAAAATGGACCTACCTCCGTATCGCTTCCACGTTGGCTACCGTTTGTAGCATAAAAGAAAATTTTATAAAAATGAAACCAAAAAAAAAAGCTTTATTTGCATTAAATTTTGAGCAAGCCACTTTCATCGATTGAAATTAAAGACAAAATTAATACGTGGCAATAAATTATTTGAGTGTTTTATTTTATTTATAGTTACTGTATTTAAAATGTAGTCACTCAAACTATGACTTTTCAACAACGCATTTAGAGCCGGTGTACACAACATTATGATTGCAATTAAATTTTAAGGAAATTGTGAAATAAAAAAATACGACACAAAATAAAATGGACCTACCTCCGTATCGCTTCCACGTTGGCTACCGTTTGTAGCATAAAAGAAAATTTTATAAAAATGAAACCAAAAAAAAAGCTTTATTTGCATTAAATTTTGAGCAAGCCACTTTCATCGATTGAAATTAAAGACAAAATTAATACGTGGCAATAAATTATTTGAGTGTTTTATTTTATTTATAGTTACTGTATTTAAAATGTAGTCACTCAAACTATGACTTTTCAACAACGCATTTAGAGCCGGTGTACACAACATTATGATTGCAATTAAATTTTAAGGAAATTGTGAAATAAAAAAATACGACACAAAATAAAATGGACCTACCTCCGTATCGCTTCCACGTTGGCTACCGTTTGTAGCATAAAAGAAAATTTTATAAAAATGAAACCAAAAAAAAAGCTTTATTTGCATTAAATTTTGAGCAAGCCACTTTCATCGATTGAAATTAAAGACAAAATTAATACGTGGCAATAAATTATTTGAGTGTTTTATTTTATTTATAGTTACTGTATTTAAAATGTAGTCACTCAAACTATGACTTTTCAACAACGCATTTAGAGCCGGTGTACACAACATTATGATTGCAATTAAATTTTAAGGAAATTGTGAAATAAAAAAATACGACACAAAATAAAATGGACCTACCTCCGTATCGCTTCCACGTTGGCTACCGTTTGTAGCATAAAAGAAAATTTTATAAAAATGAAACCAAAAAAAAAGCTTTATTTGCATTAAATTTTGAGCAAGCCACTTTCATCGATTGAAATTAAAGACAAAATTAATACGTGGCAATAAATTATTTGAGTGTTTTATTTTATTTATAGTTACTGTATTTAAAATGTAGTCACTCAAACTATGACTTTTCAACAACGCATTTAGAGCCGGTGTACACAACATTATGATTGCAATTAAATTTTAAGGAAATTGTGAAATAAAAAAATACGACACAAAATAAAATGGACCTACCTCCGTATCGCTTCCACGTTGGCTACCGTTTGTAGCATAAAAGAAAATTTTATAAAAATGAAACAAAAAAAAAAGCTTTATTTGCATTAAATTTTGAGCAAGCCACTTTCATTCATTGAAATTAAAGACAAAATTAATACGTGGCAATAAATTATTTGAGTGTTTTATTTTATTTATAGTTACTGTATTTAAAATGTAGTCACTCAAACTATGACTTTTCAACACCGCATTTAGAGCCGGTGTACACAACATTATGATTGCAATTAAATTTTAAGGAAATTGTGAAATAAAAAAATACGACACAAAATAAAATGGACCTACCTCCGTATCGCTTCCACGTTGGCTACCGTTTGTAGCATAAAAGAAAATTTTATAAAAATGAAACCAAAAAAAAAGCTTTATTTGCATTAAATTTTGAGCAAGCCACAATCATTCATTGAAATTAAAGACAAAATTAATACGTGGCAATAAATTATTTGAGTGTTTTATTTTATTTATAGTTACTGTATTTAAAATGTAGTCACTCAAACTATGACTTTTCAACAACGCATTTAGAGCCGGTGTACACAACATTGTAATTGCAATTAAATTTTAAGGAAATTGTGAAATAAAAAAATACGACACAAAATAAAATGGACCTACCTCCGTATCGCTTCCACGTTGGCTACCGTTTGTAGCATAAAAGAAAATTTTATAAAAATGAAACCAAAAAAAAAAGCTTTATTTGCATTAAATTTTGAGCAAGCCACTTTCATCGATTGAAATTAAAGACAAAATTAATACGTGGCAATAAATTATTTGAGTGTTTTATTTTATTTATAGTTACTGTATTTAAAATGTAGTCACTCAAACTATGACTTTTCAACACCGCATTTAGAGCCGGTGTACACAACATTATGATTGCAATTAAATTTTAAGGAAATTGTGAAATAAAAAAATACGACACAAAATAAAATGGACCTACCTCCGTATCGCTTCCACGTTGGCTACCGTTTGTAGCATAAAAGAAGATTTTATAAAAATGAAACCAAAAAAAAAGCTTTATTTGCATTAAATTTTGAGCAAGCCACTTTCATCGATTGAAATTAAAGACAAAATTAATACGTGGCAATAAATTATTTGAGTGTTTTATTTTATTTATAGTTACTGTATTTAAAACTTGTCACTCAAACTATGACTTTTCAACAACGCATTTAGAGCCGGTGTACACAACATTGTAATTGCAATTAAATTTTAAGGAAATTGTGAAATAAAAAAATACGACACAAAATAAAATGGACCTACCTCCGTATCGCTTCCACGTTGGCTACCGTTTGTAGCATAAAAGAAAATTTTATAAAAATGAAACCAAAAAAAAAGCTTTATTTGCATTAAATTTTGAGCAAGCCACTTTCATCGATTGAAATTAAAGACAAAATTAATACGTGGCAATAAATTATTTGAGTGTTTTATTTTATTTATAGTTACTGTATTTAAAACTTGTCACTCAAACTATGACTTTTCAACACCGCATTTAGAGCCGGTGTACACAACATTATGATTGCAATTAAATTTTAAGGAAATTGTGAAATAAAAAAATACGACACAAAATAAAATGGACCTACCTCCGTATCGCTTCCACGTTGGCTACCGTTTGTAGCATAAAAGAAAATTTTATAAAAATGAAACCAAAAAAAAAGCTTTATTTGCATTAAATTTTGAGCAAGCCACTTTCATCGATTGAAATTAAAGACAAAATTAATACGTGGCAATAAATTATTTGAGTGTTTTATTTTATTTATAGTTACTGTATTTAAAATGTAGTCACTCAAACTATGACTTTTCAACAACGCATTTAGAGCCGGTGTACACAACATTGTAATTGCAATTAAATTTTAAGGAAATTGTGAAATAAAAAAATACGACACAAAATAAAATGGACCTACCTCCGTATCGCTTCCACGTTGGCTACCGTTTGTAGCATAAAAGAAAATTTTATAAAAATGAAACCAAAAAAAAAGCTTTATTTGCATTAAATTTTGAGCAAGCCACTTTCATCGATTGAAATTAAAGACAAAATTAATACGTGGCAATAAATTATTTGAGTGTTTTATTTTATTTATAGTTACTGTATTTAAAATGTAGTCACTCAAACTATGACTTTTCAACACCGCATTTAGAGCCGGTGTACACAACATTGTAATTGCAATTAAATTTTAAGGAAATTGTGAAATAAAAAAATACGACACAAAATAAAATGGACCTACCTCCGTATCGCTTCCACGTTGGCTACCGTTTGTAGCATAAAAGAAAATTTTATAAAAATGAAACCAAAAAAAAAGCTTTATTTGCATTAAATTTTGAGCAAGCCACTTTCATCGATTGAAATTAAAGACAAAATTAATACGTGGCAATAAATTATTTGAGTGTTTTATTTTATTTATAGTTACTGTATTTAAAATGTAGTCACTCAAACTATGACTTTTCAACAACGCATTTAGAGCCGGTGTACACAACATTATGATTGCAATTAAATTTTAAGGAAATTGTGAAATAAAAAAATACGACACAAAATAAAATGGACCTACCTCCGTATCGCTTCCACGTTGGCTACCGTTTGTAGCATAAAAGAAAATTTTATAAAAATGAAACCAAAAAAAAAGCTTTATTTGCATTAAATTTTGAGCAAGCCACTTTCATCGATTGAAATTAAAGACAAAATTAATACGTGGCAATAAATTATTTGAGTGTTTTATTTTATTTATAGTTACTGTATTTAAAATGTAGTCACTCAAACTATGACTTTTCAACACCGCATTTAGAGCCGGTGTACACAACATTGTAATTGCAATTAAATTTTAAGGAAATTGTGAAATAAAAAAATACGACACAAAATAAAATGGACCTACCTCCGTATCGCTTCCACGTTGGCTACCGTTTGTAGCATAAAAGAAAATTTTATAAAAATGAAACCAAAAAAAAAAAGGTTTATTTGCATTAAATTTTGAGAAAGCCACTTTCATCGATTGAAATTAAAAACAAAATCAGTACGTGGCAATAAATTGTTTGAGTGTTTTATTTTATTTATAGTTACTGTATTTAAAACTTGTCACTCAAACTATTACTTTTCAACACTGCATTTAGAGCCGGTCTACACAACATTGTAATTGCAATTAAATTTTAAGGAAATTGTGAAATAAAAAAATACGACACAAAATAAAATGGACCTACCTCCGTATCGCTTCCACGTTGGCTACCGTTTGTAGCATAAAAGAAAATTTTATAAAAATGAAACCAAAAAAAAAGCTTTATTTGCATTAAATTTTGAGCAAGCCACTTTCATTCATTGAAATTAAAGACAAAATTAATACGTGGCAATAAATTATTTGAGTGTTTTATTTTATTTATAGTTACTGTATTTAAAACTTGTCACTCAAACTATGACTTTTCAACACCGCATTTAGAGCCGGTGTACACAACATTATGATTGCAATTAAATTTTAAGGAAATTGTGAAATAAAAAAATACGACACAAAATAAAATGGACCTACCTCCGTATCGCTTCCACGTTGGCTACCGTTTGTAGCATAAAAGAAAATTTTATAAAAATGAAACCAAAAAAAAAGCTTTATTTGCATTAAATTTTGAGCAAGCCACTTTCATCGATTGAAATTAAAGACAAAATTAATACGTGGCAATAAATTATTTGAGTGTTTTATTTTATTTATAGTTACTGTATTTAAAATGTAGTCACTCAAACTATGACTTTTCAACACCGCATTTAGAGCCGGTGTACACAACATTATGATTGCAATTAAATTTTAAGGAAATTGTGAAATAAAAAAATACGACACAAAATAAAATGGACCTACCTCCGTATCGCTTCCACGTTGGCTACCGTTTGTAGCATAAAAGAAAATTTTATAAAAATGAAACCAAAAAAAAAGCTTTATTTGCATTAAATTTTGAGCAAGCCACAATCATTCATTGAAATTAAAGACAAAATTAATACGTGGCAATAAATTATTTGAGTGTTTTATTTTATTTATAGTTACTGTATTTAAAACTTGTCACTCAAACTATGACTTTTCAACACCGCATTTAGAGCCGGTGTACACAACATTATGATTGCAATTAAATTTTAAGGAAATTGTGAAATAAAAAAATACGACACAAAACAAAATGGACCTACCTCCGTATCGCTTCCACGTTGGCTACCGTTTGTAGCATAAAAGAAAATTTTATAAAAATGAAACCAAAAAAAAAGCTTTATTTGCATTAAATTTTGAGCAAGCCACTTTCATCGATTGAAATTAAAGACAAAATTAATACGTGGCAATAAATTATTTGAGTGTTTTATTTTATTTATAGTTACTGTATTTAAAATGTAGTCACTCAAACTATGACTTTTCAACACCGCATTTAGAGCCGGTGTACACAACATTATGATTGCAATTAAATTTTAAGGAAATTGTGAAATAAAAAAATACGACACAAAATAAAATGGACCTACCTCCGTATCGCTTCCACGTTGGCTACCGTTTGTAGCATAAAAGAAAATTTTATAAAAATGAAACCAAAAAAAAAGCTTTATTTGCATTAAATTTTGAGCAAGCCACTTTCATTCATTGAAATTAAAGACAAAATTAATACGTGGCAATAAATTATTTGAGTGTTTTATTTTATTTATAGTTACTGTATTTAAAACTTGTCACTCAAACTATGACTTTTCAACACCGCATTTAGAGCCGGTGTACACAACATTATGATTGCAATTAAATTTTAAGGAAATTGTGAAATAAAAAAATACGACACAAAATAAAATGGACCTACCTCCGTATCGCTTCCACGTTGGCTACCGTTTGTAGCATAAAAGAAAATTTTATAAAAATGAAACCAAAAAAAAAGCTTTATTTGCATTAAATTTTGAGCAAGCCACTTTCATCGATTGAAATTAAAGACAAAATTAATACGTGGCAATAAATTATTTGAGTGTTTTATTTTATTTATAGTTACTGTATT
This sequence comes from Tribolium castaneum, assembly GCF_031307605.1. Taxonomy (NCBI): domain Eukaryota; kingdom Metazoa; phylum Arthropoda; class Insecta; order Coleoptera; family Tenebrionidae; genus Tribolium; species Tribolium castaneum. The sequence goes on along the minus strand of NC_087399.1, from coordinate 9,177,627 downwards.
TAAAATGTAGTCACTCAAACTATGACTTTTCAACACCGCATTTAGAGCCGGTGTACACAACATTATGATTGCAATTAAATTTTAAGGAAATTGTGAAATAAAAAAATACGACACAAAATAAAATGGACCTACCTCCGTATCGCTTCCACGTTGGCTACCGTTTGTAGCATAAAAGAAAATTTTATAAAAATGAAACCAAAAAAAAAGCTTTATTTGCATTAAATTTTGAGCAAGCCACTTTCATTCAGTGAAATTAAAGACAAAATTAATACGTGGCAATAAATTATTTGAGTGTTTTATTTTATTTATAGTTACTGTATTTAAAATGTAGTCACTCAAACTATGACTTTTCAACACCGCATTTAGAGCCGGTGTACACAACATTGTAATTGCAATTAAATTTTAAGGAAATTGTGAAATAAAAAAATACGACACAAAATAAAATGGACCTACCTCCGTATCGCTTCCACGTTGGCTACCGTTTGTAGCATAAAAGAAAATTTTATAAAAATGAAACCAAAAAAAAAGCTTTATTTGCATTAAATTTTGAGCAAGCCACTTTCATCGATTGAAATTAAAGACAAAATTAATACGTGGCAATAAATTATTTGAGTGTTTTATTTTATTTATAGTTACTGTATTTAAAATGTAGTCACTCAAACTATGACTTTTCAACACCGCATTTAGAGCCGGTGTACACAACATTGTAATTGCAATTAAATTTTAAGGAAATTGTGAAATAAAAAAATACGACACAAAATAAAATGGACCTACCTCCGTATCGCTTCCACGTTGGCTACCGTTTGTAGCATAAAAGAAAATTTTATAAAAATGAAACCAAAAAAAAAGCTTTATTTGCATTAAATTTTGAGCAAGCCACTTTCATCGATTGAAATTAAAGACAAAATTAATACGTGGCAATAAATTATTTGAGTGTTTTATTTTATTTATAGTTACTGTATTTAAAATGTAGTCACTCAAACTATGACTTTTCAACACCGCATTTAGAGCCGGTGTACACAACATTATGATTGCAATTAAATTTTAAGGAAATTGTGAAATAAAAAAATACGACACAAAATAAAATGGACCTACCTCCGTATCGCTTCCACGTTGGCTACCGTTTGTAGCATAAAAGAAAATTTTATAAAAATGAAACCAAAAAAAAAGCTTTATTTGCATTAAATTTTGAGCAAGCCACTTTCATTCATTGAAATTAAAGACAAAATTAATACGTGGCAATAAATTATTTGAGTGTTTTATTTTATTTATAGTTACTGTATTTAAAACTTGTCACTCAAACTATGACTTTTCAACACCGCATTTAGAGCCGGTGTACACAACATTGTAATTGCAATTAAATTTTAAGGAAATTGTGAAATAAAAAAATACGACACAAAATAAAATGGACCTACCTCCGTATCGCTTCCACGTTGGCTACCGTTTGTAGCATAAAAGAAAATTTTATAAAAATGAAACCAAAAAAAAAGCTTTATTTGCATTAAATTTTGAGCAAGCCACAATCATTCATTGAAATTAAAGACAAAATTAATACGTGGCAATAAATTATTTGAGTGTTTTATTTTATTTATAGTTACTGTATTTAAAACTTGTCACTCAAACTATGACTTTTCAACACCGCATTTAGAGCCGGTGTACACAACATTGTAATTGCAATTAAATTTTAAGGAAATTGTGAAATAAAAAAATACGACACAAAATAAAATGGACCTACCTCCGTATCGCTTCCACGTTGGCTACCGTTTGTAGCATAAAAGAAAATTTTATAAAAATGAAACCAAAAAAAAAGCTTTATTTGCATTAAATTTTGAGCAAGCCACTTTCATTCATTGAAATTAAAGACAAAATTAATACGTGGCAATAAATTATTTGAGTGTTTTATTTTATTTATAGTTACTGTATTTAAAACTTGTCACTCAAACTATGACTTTTCAACACCGCATTTAGAGCCGGTGTACACAACATTATGATTGCAATTAAATTTTAAGGAAATTGTGAAATAAAAAAATACGACACAAAATAAAATGGACCTACCTCCGTATCGCTTCCACGTTGGCTACCGTTTGTAGCATAAAAGAAAATTTTATAAAAATGAAACCAAAAAAAAAGCTTTATTTGCATTAAATTTTGAGCAAGCCACTTTCATCGATTGAAATTAAAGACAAAATTAATACGTGGCAATAAATTATTTGAGTGTTTTATTTTATTTATAGTTACTGTATTTAAAATGTAGTCACTCAAACTATGACTTTTCAACACCGCATTTAGAGCCGGTGTACACAACATTGTAATTGCAATTAAATTTTAAGGAAATTGTGAAATAAAAAAATACGACACAAAATAAAATGGACCTACCTCCGTATCGCTTCCACGTTGGCTACCGTTTGTAGCATAAAAGAAAATTTTATAAAAATGAAACCAAAAAAAAAGCTTTATTTGCATTAAATTTTGAGCAAGCCACTTTCATCGATTGAAATTAAAGACAAAATTAATACGTGGCAATAAATTATTTGAGTGTTTTATTTTATTTATAGTTACTGTATTTAAAATGTAGTCACTCAAACTATGACTTTTCAACAACGCATTTAGAGCCGGTGTACACAACATTATGATTGCAATTAAATTTTAAGGAAATTGTGAAATAAAAAAATACGACACAAAATAAAATGGACCTACCTCCGTATCGCTTCCACGTTGGCTACCGTTTGTAGCATAAAAGAAAATTTTATAAAAATGAAACCAAAAAAAAAGCTTTATTTGCATTAAATTTTGAGCAAGCCACTTTCATTCAGTGAAATTAAAGACAAAATTAATACGTGGCAATAAATTATTTGAGTGTTTTATTTTATTTATAGTTACTGTATTTAAAATGTAGTCACTCAAACTATGACTTTTCAACACCGCATTTAGAGCCGGTGTACACAACATTATGATTGCAATTAAATTTTAAGGAAATTGTGAAATAAAAAAATACGACACAAAATAAAATGGACCTACCTCCGTATCGCTTCCACGTTGGCTACCGTTTGTAGCATAAAAGAAAATTTTATAAAAATGAAACCAAAAAAAAAGCTTTATTTGCATTAAATTTTGAGCAAGCCACAATCATTCATTGAAATTAAAGACAAAATTAATACGTGGCAATAAATTATTTGAGTGTTTTATTTTATTTATAGTTACTGTATTTAAAACTTGTCACTCAAACTATGACTTTTCAACACCGCATTTAGAGCCGGTGTACACAACATTGTAATTGCAATTAAATTTTAAGGAAATTGTGAAATAAAAAAATACGACACAAAATAAAATGGACCTACCTCCGTATCGCTTCCACGTTGGCTACCGTTTGTAGCATAAAAGAAAATTTTATAAAAATGAAACCAAAAAAAAAGCTTTATTTGCATTAAATTTTGAGCAAGCCACAATCATTCATTGAAATTAAAGACAAAATTAATACGTGGCAATAAATTATTTGAGTGTTTTATTTTATTTATAGTTACTGTATTTAAAACTTGTCACTCAAACTATGACTTTTCAACACCGCATTTAGAGCCGGTGTACACAACATTGTAATTGCAATTAAATTTTAAGGAAATTGTGAAATAAAAAAATACGACACAAAATAAAATGGACCTACCTCCGTATCGCTTCCACGTTGGCTACCGTTTGTAGCATAAAAGAAAATTTTATAAAAATGAAACCAAAAAAAAAAGCTTTATTTGCATTAAATTTTGAGGAAGCCACTTTCATCGATTGAAATTAAAGACAAAATCAGTACGTGGCAATAAATTGTTTGAGTGTTTTATTTTATTTATAGTTACTGTATTTAAAATGTAGTCACTCAAACTATGACTTTTCAACACCGCATTTAGAGCCGGTGTACACAACATTATGATTGCAATTAAATTTTAAGGAAATTGTGAAATAAAAAAATACGACACAAAATAAAATGGACCTACCTCCGTATCGCTTCCACGTTGGCTACCGTTTGTAGCATAAAAGAAAATTTTATAAAAATGAAACCAAAAAAAAAGCTTTATTTGCATTAAATTTTGAGCAAGCCACTTTCATCGATTGAAATTAAAGACAAAATTAATACGTGGCAATAAATTATTTGAGTGTTTTATTTTATTTATAGTTACTGTATTTAAAATGTAGTCACTCAAACTATGACTTTTCAACACCGCATTTAGAGCCGGTGTACACAACATTATGATTGCAATTAAATTTTAAGGAAATTGTGAAATAAAAAAATACGACACAAAATAAAATGGACCTACCTCCGTATCGCTTCCACGTTGGCTACCGTTTGTAGCATAAAAGAAAATTTTATAAAAATGAAACCAAAAAAAAAGCTTTATTTGCATTAAATTTTGAGCAAGCCACTTTCATCGATTGAAATTAAAGACAAAATTAATACGTGGCAATAAATTATTTGAGTGTTTTATTTTATTTATAGTTACTGTATTTAAAATGTAGTCACTCAAACTATGACTTTTCAACAACGCATTTAGAGCCGGTGTACACAACATTGTAATTGCAATTAAATTTTAAGGAAATTGTGAAATAAAAAAATACGACACAAAATAAAATGGACCTACCTCCGTATCGCTTCCACGTTGGCTACCGTTTGTAGCATAAAAGAAAATTTTATAAAAATGAAACCAAAAAAAAAGCTTTATTTGCATTAAATTTTGAGCAAGCCACTTTCATCGATTGAAATTAAAGACAAAATTAATACGTGGCAATAAATTATTTGAGTGTTTTATTTTATTTATAGTTACTGTATTTAAAACTTGTCACTCAAACTATGACTTTTCAACACCGCATTTAGAGCCGGTGTACACAACATTATGATTGCAATTAAATTTTAAGGAAATTGTGAAATAAAAAAATACGACACAAAATAAAATGGACCTACCTCCGTATCGCTTCCACGTTGGCTACCGTTTGTAGCATAAAAGAAAATTTTATAAAAATGAAACCAAAAAAAAAGCTTTATTTGCATTAAATTTTGAGCAAGCCACAATCATTCATTGAAATTAAAGACAAAATTAATACGTGGCAATAAATTATTTGAGTGTTTTATTTTATTTATAGTTACTGTATTTAAAACTTGTCACTCAAACTATGACTTTTCAACACCGCATTTAGAGCCGGTGTACACAACATTGTAATTGCAATTAAATTTTAAGGAAATTGTGAAATAAAAAAATACGACACAAAATAAAATGGACCTACCTCCGTATCGCTTCCACGTTGGCTACCGTTTGTAGCATAAAAGAAAATTTTATAAAAATGAAACCAAAAAAAAAGCTTTATTTGCATTAAATTTTGAGCAAGCCACAATCATTCATTGAAATTAAAGACAAAATTAATACGTGGCAATAAATTATTTGAGTGTTTTATTTTATTTATAGTTACTGTATTTAAAACTTGTCACTCAAACTATGACTTTTCAACACCGCATTTAGAGCCGGTGTACACAACATTATGATTGCAATTAAATTTTAAGGAAATTGTGAAATAAAAAAATACGACACAAAATAAAATGGACCTACCTCCGTATCGCTTCCACGTTGGCTACCGTTTGTAGCATAAAAGAAAATTTTATAAAAATGAAACCAAAAAAAAAAGCTTTATTTGCATTAAATTTTGAGCAAGCCACTTTCATCGATTGAAATTAAAGACAAAATTAATACGTGGCAATAAATTATTTGAGTGTTTTATTTTATTTATAGTTACTGTATTTAAAACTTGTCACTCAAACTATGACTTTTCAACACCGCATTTAGAGCCGGTGTACACAACATTATGATTGCAATTAAATTTTAAGGAAATTGTGAAATAAAAAAATACGACACAAAATAAAATGGACCTACCTCCGTATCGCTTCCACGTTGGCTACCGTTTGTAGCATAAAAGAAAATTTTATAAAAATGAAACCAAAAAAAAAGCTTTATTTGCATTAAATTTTGAGCAAGCCACTTTCATCGATTGAAATTAAAGACAAAATTAATACGTGGCAATAAATTATTTGAGTGTTTTATTTTATTTATAGTTACTGTATTTAAAATGTAGTCACTCAAACTATGACTTTTCAACAACGCATTTAGAGCCGGTGTACACAACATTGTAATTGCAATTAAATTTTAAGGAAATTGTGAAATAAAAAAATACGACACAAAATAAAATGGACCTACCTCCGTATCGCTTCCACGTTGGCTACCGTTTGTAGCATAAAAGAAAATTTTATAAAAATGAAACCAAAAAAAAAGCTTTATTTGCATTAAATTTTGAGCAAGCCACTTTCATCGATTGAAATTAAAGACAAAATTAATACGTGGCAATAAATTATTTGAGTGTTTTATTTTATTTATAGTTACTGTATTTAAAATGTAGTCACTCAAACTATGACTTTTCAACAACGCATTTAGAGCCGGTGTACACAACATTGTAATTGCAATTAAATTTTAAGGAAATTGTGAAATAAAAAAATACGACACAAAATAAAATGGACCTACCTCCGTATCGCTTCCACGTTGGCTACCGTTTGTAGCATAAAAGAAAATTTTATAAAAATGAAACCAAAAAAAAAAGCTTTATTTGCATTAAATTTTGAGCAAGCCACTTTCATCGATTGAAATTAAAGACAAAATTAATACGTGGCAATAAATTATTTGAGTGTTTTATTTTATTTATAGTTACTGTATTTAAAACTTGTCACTCAAACTATGACTTTTCAACACCGCATTTAGAGCCGGTGTACACAACATTATGATTGCAATTAAATTTTAAGGAAATTGTGAAATAAAAAAATACGACACAAAATAAAATGGACCTACCTCCGTATCGCTTCCACGTTGGCTACCGTTTGTAGCATAAAAGAAAATTTTATAAAAATGAAACCAAAAAAAAAGCTTTATTTGCATTAAATTTTGAGCAAGCCACTTTCATCGATTGAAATTAAAGACAAAATTAATACGTGGCAATAAATTATTTGAGTGTTTTATTTTATTTATAGTTACTGTATTTAAAACTTGTCACTCAAACTATGACTTTTCAACACCGCATTTAGAGCCGGTGTACACAACATTATGATTGCAATTAAATTTTAAGGAAATTGTGAAATAAAAAAATACGACACAAAATAAAATGGACCTACCTCCGTATCGCTTCCACGTTGGCTACCGTTTGTAGCATAAAAGAAAATTTTATAAAAATGAAACCAAAAAAAAAGCTTTATTTGCATTAAATTTTGAGCAAGCCACTTTCATCGATTGAAATTAAAGACAAAATTAATACGTGGCAATAAATTATTTGAGTGTTTTATTTTATTTATAGTTACTGTATTTAAAATGTAGTCACTCAAACTATGACTTTTCAACAACGCATTTAGAGCCGGTGTACACAACATTGTAATTGCAATTAAATTTTAAGGAAATTGTGAAATAAAAAAATACGACACAAAATAAAATGGACCTACCTCCGTATCGCTTCCACGTTGGCTACCGTTTGTAGCATAAAAGACAATTTTATAAAAATGAAACCAAAAAAAAAGCTTTATTTGCATTAAATTTTGAGCAAGCCACTTTCATCGATTGAAATTAAAGACAAAATTAATACGTGGCAATAAATTATTTGAGTGTTTTATTTTATTTATAGTTACTGTATTTAAAACTTGTCACTCAAACTATGACTTTTCAACACCGCATTTAGAGCCGGTGTACACAACATTATGATTGCAATTAAATTTTAAGGAAATTGTGAAATAAAAAAATACGACACAAAATAAAATGGACCTACCTTCGTATCGCTTCCACGTTGGCTACCGTTTGTAGCATAAAAGAAAATTTTATAAAAATGAAACCAAAAAAAAAAAGCTTTATTTGCATTAAATTTTGAGAAAGCCACTTTCATCGATTGAAATTAAAAACAAAATCAGTACGTGGCAATAAATTGTTTGAGTGTTTTATTTTATTTATAGTTACTGTATTTAAAACTTGTCACTCAAACTATTACTTTTCAACACTGCATTTAGAGCCGGTCTACACAACATTGTAATTGCAATTAAATTTTAAGGAAATTGTGAAATAAAAAAATACGACACAAAATAAAATGGACCTACCTCCGTATCGCTTCCACGTTGGCTACCGTTTGTAGCATAAAAGAAAATTTTATAAAAATGAAACCAAAAAAAAAGCTTTATTTGCATTAAATTTTGAGCAAGCCACTTTCATTCATTGAAATTAAAGACAAAATTAATACGTGGCAATAAATTATTTGAGTGTTTTATTTTATTTATAGTTACTGTATTTAAAACTTGTCACTCAAACTATGACTTTTCAACACCGCATTTAGAGCCGGTGTACACAACATTATGATTGCAATTAAATTTTAAGGAATTATTGGTTTGTGAAATAAATAAATACGACACAAAAATAAAATGGACGTACCTGCGTATCGCTTCCACGTTGGCTACCGTTTGTAGCATAAAAAAATATAATAAAAATGAAACCAAAAAAAAGCTTTATTTGCATTAAATTTTGAGCAAACCACTTTCATCGATTGAAATTAAAGTCAAAATCAGTACGTGGCAATAAACTGTTTGAGTGTTTTATTTTATTTATAGTTACTGTATTTAAAACGTGCCACTCAAACTATGACTTTTTAACACCGCATTTAAAAAATTAAAACGCACGTCTGCTACCGTTTGTAGCAAGACAATGAAAATAAATTAACAGCAAACTTACCCTTTAATCGGGACTGTTTCCTCCTTAAAGACCATTCCATTGGCACTAACACACACACACACACTATCCGCGAACACCGAATTTAAAATTCAAAACAGAAAATTTAAATTTGCTTGAGCACACGTCCGTTCGCGACAGCGGCAAGTAACAAACTGAATAAATTAAACGAAACGGCACAATAATTTAAATAAACCGCTTCGCGCTCCCCATCTGACCCGTACCACTGCTCGCTGTCGACTGCGGCGCTCTCGCCTACTGCGACGCACACCTAACCTCGGTACACGTCATGGATGTGACGTCACACAAGTCTAAAACAGGTCATCAACAGAAATATTCACTGGCACAATCCGTCAAATTTATAAACATTCACACACAGAATTATTCAAAATAGAACAGTATTGATCTAGAAAAATTAATTATGACAAATGTATTTGTCTATAATCGTCTAAAATTATAAAAATATCGCATGCAGTTAATGGAAAAATAAAAATGCATGTTTTTATTTAAACAGAAACTGGCAATGTAAAATTTTGGTGCAAAAATTAGTGGTATCGCAATGCGTATAGTCACAAATTGTTTGTTTGTTTTGTTTTGTTGAAAATTCGCTAGGTTTGAAAATTAGGGTTATGTTGTTACCTGGAAATGTCAAAATTTACACTTTTATGAATTTTGTCTCCATTTCTGCTCTTTCTGAACGTTATGATAGGATATTTAAAGCAGAAATATCTACCTTGCATCAAAAATTTATGTGCTATTACCACATAGAGACAAAAGTTCGGAAAGTAGGGTTATGCTCTTCTAAAGTGTTAAATTTTAACTTTAATGGATTTCGTGTGCTTTTCTGCTCTTTTAGAGCGTTATTAATTATTATTGTATATGTTATGGGCAGATAAATCTACCTTTGAGTCAACCACATAAACTTTAGTGTGATTTATTGAAATGTATAAAGGGCAAAAATGAACTTCTTGTGTTAAATGTTTTGATGAAAAAGGGTGTCTAATCTTTTATATAGGGCATGTAGAGGTGTGTTAAGTTTAGCACATAATAAAACAAAAGTACAACAACTTTTCTATAAAAGCATTATGCAAAATTTTTATTCATTATTTTCACTATTTTCCTCCTTTCATTTGTGCAAACGAGCCGGTGATGTGATATTTTGGTGCGAAAATTAGTAGTATGGCCACAAATTGTGTTAGTTGTAAGTCTCCAGAAAATTCGGTTTTAAAAGTAGGGTTATGTTATCATCTGGAAACGCCAAAATTTTCACATTTATGGATTTTGTGGCCGTTTCTGATCTTTTAGAGCGTTATTAATTATTATTGAATATGTTTAAAGGCAGACAAATATTCCTTGAGTCAACGACATAAACTTCAGTGAGATTTTTTGAAATGTATATAGGGTAAAAATGAACTTGTGTCAAACATTTTTATGAAAAACGGTGTTTAATCGTTTATAAAAGGCGTGTTTACCACAAAATAAAGTTTACCACATAATAAAACATAAAGTACAACAACTTTTCTATAAAAACATTTTGCAAAATTCTTATACATTATTTTTACTATTTTCCTCCTTTTCTGTAATAACTGATTCGCCTTTCGAGGGTGATTCTGAATACTGTAATAAATTTTTAAAGATAATGTTTGCGAAATCGGGAAATTTTAAAGAATCTTTAAAAATTCGTTAAGGTCCCAAGGGATGTTTGTCCGAACATGATTTTTTTACAATCGAAGGCCCTATCAGAAAGTAGTGGAAGTGTACAAATAATCTATGTATAAGCAAGTACCTTCTGCTAAGCGATAAGCAGATAAGTTGTGGGGTTTTCTGGATTTTCAAAGAGAGTTTGTAATTATAAATTACACTCAGAATAGTTAAAAATTTTGTCTCCATAAACCGCCCTCATTCGAGTGCTCCTACCTAACCACACTTGTAAATCATCCGTGGGGCCGTGGGGGAAAGTAATAAAAATGCATTTGCATTCATTTTTAACATCTGTTTATTTTAAATATCTAGTGCCGTTTTTAGAACGCGTTTAATTGCAATTAAATTTTTATTCGGGATTAATTCCGCGTAGTCAATGCAAACTAAATGGTAACTTAATTGAGTTTTATCCAAAATTAAATTTTTATTCGCTTTGAACCTGACTTTCAGTCACTTGATCAGTTAATCACGCATTTAATTACGAGTTAAATTAATGACGCTTTTGTAAACCGGTGCTATTAGTTGCTATTTAAAATGCATTGATTAATGTTAAGTTAATCGCGATTAAAATTTGATTGCAATTAAAATGTTTGTATTACCTGTTTTTTTATTATTCAATATTATAGTGATAAAAGTGCAACATGAAACACGTAAAAATATCCTGGATATTTTAATTAGTACTTAATTTCATTGAACTGTTTGACTTGACACAAAACATCAAAACAAGCAACATTTTATTGAAATCTGACAAAGTAAAATAGTCGCTATTAGGACACCCCTAAACTCTGGCCCTTTTGTCCTGAACCCTGAACTGGGAGCTTTACTTGTCGCATTGGTTGTCATTTCCTCAGTCCTCTCGTTACCTTCAATGTGGACCTTCCCCGCGGTCATCTCCTGTTCAATCCAACATTCATTGGTCCCTCTCCGCATTTTAAAAAATCCCCCTAGCTCCCCCCACTCCGACCCCCACGAATTAGCAATCAGCCAATAGGGAATCCCTTCTTCTGTTCCCCACCCTATAACTTTAACACTATGTCTTCCTACGAATTTGCCGCTTTTGTAATAATAAACGCCTGGAAATAAAAAATCAACCAAGAATGGACCACATTGACAGTTATATACCGCTTTTGTGGCAAGCAAAATCTTCAAAAACGTTATAGTAAGCCATAACTGGCCCATTTGTCAAAATCTCCATCTGAATTTGAGCGACATTTGTCTCAAGTGTGTAAAAACTGTCACCGTAATGCTTATCATCGTCGTAATTCACGTCATATTTGTCATTTTGACATGCTTTGACACATTCGGACGCTTCTGCGTATTGGAAAGATGATTCGGAGTATGGTTGGCAACCCTAAACCCTGGCATGTAATTCCCCCAGTTTATGAAAGTACATACAGTTGGATGCAATAAAAACGGAAAATTGAATTTTCTTTAGATCGGCGCAGATCTTACTTATCAAATTGACAACTGTCGCATTCAAACAATTTTTGCTCTAATGGCACAGTGAAGTGCACTGGATTAAGCTGGAATGCTGTTATTTTAAGATCCTGATGAAAATTACCGTCTCAGGTAATTTGATGACTGCGTTAAATTTGTTAAGTTCTGATTAATTGTCAGTTATAATTTAATCTTTTATATTCGGTTCACTTTCATAAAAACCATTGTGGTGCAAATTGCGTACCCTTTGCATTGAGTTTTATATGAGTTGCCATGGTAACAGATAAGTCATTTGTTCTGGAGTTCCTTTATTACTCCAAAACAGGAACTCTAATTTGCACCACAATGGTTTTTATAAAAGTGATATGTTGTTAGAAAAAGTCATATGTTCAAACTATGGAAAAATATAAAAACTGACATTTTCATGCTATGACATTTTTCATTTTTATTGCATCCAACTGTTCACTAGCTCACCTCACTTGAGTTGTAATCACCACCAGATGCAATCCCTTCATTGATGTAATAATCCCATGCATTTTTTATATAACCCCCTTTACACCCACAACCACAATCTTTACAACAAGTGAGCAGATTTTCAGGAGAAAACACAAATTTTATTTTACCTTTACTTGAGATACATAACCGGTCGGTCATGACCTCGGTCGAAGCAAACGCCTGAATTACACTCATCATTTTTTCCTAGCATTTTTTGGGAACTTACCCAACACGAGCCGCAATTTCCCTGATTCCGAATCTTCCCTATGACATCCTTACACTCGGGCCATTTTTCACGAGCATCGAAACTTTCAGGAATTGAAATAATTCTGCTGATTTTGTGTTGTTTGGTTTGAATCTTGTAGTTGGGATCTGGGTGAAGTCCCAGAAAACCGAGTCGGGATTTGATGTCAAGGCAGTTAGTCTCAGCTTTCCAGGATATTTGTTCCGAGTTTATCTCCTGGATGACTTGGAGGGATGAAGTGTTGGGTTTTGACCATGATAATGGTAGTGTTAAAGCACAGAGAAATGTTATCTTATGCATTTTGTTATCAAAAGATGATTACTAGCAGATTTTGGAATGAATGCAGTTTTATAGAGATGAGTTGTTATCACTATTTGTTTTTTTATATATAGTTTTAACCCGTTCTGTAATGGAAAATTTATGATAAGTCATAAAGTCTATACATGAAATTGGTTACTTTCTAACAGTCCCAAAGAGCTCTTTCAAACACAACCTCCCATAAAATATAGTACGAGAATCTTTTCATAACATATAAGCAAGCTGTTTCAAAACTATCAAAACACCAACGTCGCATTTTCTATCAAAATAAGCTGTTATATCCCATCTCAGTTCATAGTAGAATTGCAACAGCGCATTTTAATTTTCCGGAGTGAAAAATAAAGCACAAATTGAGAGTTTCTGTAAAAAAAGATTTATTCTAATGTCCAGCGACACGTTTTGAGGTAAGAAAAGCCACCAGAAACTCTCAATTTGTGCTCAATTTCACTCCAAGAAATTCTAATGCGCTGTTGCAACATTCTTCTAATCACCCATGAACTGAAATGGAATATACATGGTGTATCAGAAATACGCGTGTTAATTCTAAAGAAAACTCATCAAGTACAACAACTTTTCTATATAACACTTTGCAAAATTTTTAATTATTATTTTCACTGTTTTCCTCCTTTTTTTAGTGCAAACGAGCGGGTCAGTGTTTAATAATTTGTTTGTGTTCATAGCAACAATTTTCATTGTTGTTTTAAATTGTTTAAATTGTTCGTTTCTATCACAACGAAAATTGTTCGTCTTTTTTCTTTTTGTACCCATAGGCGTACACGTTTTTCTTTTTCCTAAATTTTAAATAAATTTGCAATTTTTTTTGAAAAATTACAAATAGAAAAGATGTTTTATTTGTTGAATTCTGTAACCTGTTAAAATTAAGATACGTATTTCTAATACACCCTGTATAATTAATTATTCAGACACTTTAAAAAAATACTAGCTAATGTAATTTATAGTTTTAATGAGAGATCTAATCATTAACAACGATTTTACATTTTTATCAATTTTATAAAAAAATAATTTCGTAATATGCGACGTTGGCGATTTTATAGTTTTGAAACACCTAATACCTATACTGGTTAATATCGTGAGATCGAAAATATATTGAATTAGAGCAAATTTTGAAAGTGAAGTGTAACTTTAGCCACATCTTATGCTGTGTAAAATCAAAAGCCAAAATGTGCCTAAAGATCCGCAGGCACAGCTTGCTCTAATTCAGAATATTTTCGGTCTCATGGCATAAATGGCTTCCACTGATAAAATCATAAATTGAAAAAAAAACTCAAAAAATTATGGCTTAAATCTACTAACATGATCCGCACAAACATACGTCACACGTTTGAGATTAGTTATTGGATTAATGTTGAGTAAATAAAGAAGTTGCATTAAAATAAATCATTTTAATCCCACGTATTTGTCACACTTGACAAAAGTCTAGAATTTTAACCGAAAAAATTAAGTGGGTAAAATAATGTTCAATTGAGCTTTGCAAAAATAATTTACTTGGTAACAATTTAACCTAAACAAATCACAAAAACAAGCTCAGCGGATGTATCATTTCTACTACGATTTCTTCAAAACTTGTACCTCGTCTTTTACGTAATGAGACCTTTATCACTTGCACAATGTTACGACGAAATCAAAGTTCCATAAATGTGGCCACTTCTTTGCTTTTAGTTGAAATTGGTTGTATTATAAATCTAGGAAATGTTGTGATATAAAGGGTAATTGTTTTACGTGACCATTCCTACTCTTAGAACGATTTATTCACTTTGATGTAATAAAATAATTCCATGTAATAAATTATTGATAAGCACAACTTTGAAAAGAGACATAATATTGTTGTACATACAAAGTGTTTTTTTTAAAAACGATCCACCTGGAATATCTCAGAAAAAAAAAGAAAAAATTTGAAAAGTCCAAGACAGATCAGTTTTTATTATCAGGGGGACATCTTTGAGTGGAACTTTTAAAAGTTGTAGCATCAACCATCTTCGTAATTCAAACAAACACATTAAAATTTTTTGTGATACCTTAAACAAAAGCTAAGTATTCTAACCAAAAATCGTTGAGTTTTTTGAGTTAATAATTTTTTATGAGGTTACATGGTGCTCTAGTCAATTACTTGATAACAATTTTTCTCAATAGTACAAAATGAAACTCGTAAAAACATTTTGGCTATTTTTATTCCTTATTTTTATTGAACTGTTTGACACAAAACCTTAAATCTACCAAGGTTTTATTGCAATATGACGAAATAAAATAGTCGCTATTAGAACAACCCCAAACTCCGCCCCTTTAATCCTGCCCCCCGAACTGGGAGCTTTAGTTGTCGTTTCTCTACCTCCAATGTGGACGTTCCCAGCTGCCATCTCCTGTTCAATCGCGCATTCATTGGTCCCCCTCTTTATTTTAATAAATCCCCCTAAGTCCCCCCACCACGTACCCCACGAATTAGCAATCAGCCAATAGGGAACGCCTTCTTCTGTCCCCCACCCTATAACTTTAACAACATGTCGTGCAATCACCGCTCACGTGATAATAAACGCCTGGAATTGGAAAAAAATAATCAGCTAAGAATAGACACATTTGACAGTTGTATACCGCTTTTGTAGTATATAATATCTTCAAAAACGTTAAACGTGGCCATAACTGGCCCATTTGTCAAAATCTCCGTCTGAATTTGGGTGACATTTGTCTCAAGTGTGTAAAAACTGTCACCGTAATGCTTATCATCGTCGTATTTCACGTCATATTTGTCATTTTGACAAGCCTTGACACATTTGGACGCGACTGCGTATTGGAAAGATGCTTTGGAGTATGGTTGGCAACCCTGAACCCTGGCATGTAATTCCCCCAATGGTTGTAAAATAGCTTACCTCACTTGAGTTGTAATCTCCGCCAGATACAATCCCTTCATTGATGTAATAATCCCATGCTTTTGCTGTATAACCCCCAACACACTCAAGCCGACAATCTTCACAACAAGTGAGAAGATTTTCGGGGGAAAACACAAATTTTGTTTCACCTTTAGTCCCGATACATAACCGGTCGGTCATGACCTCAGTGGAAGCAAACGCCTGATGTATTTCACTCATTATTTTTTTCTACCATTTTTCGGGGACTTACCCAACACGAACCACAGGTTCCCTGATCCCGAATCTTCCCGATGACGTCCTTACACTCGGGCCATTTTTCACGAGCATCGAAGCTTTCAGGAATTGATTTGGCGATTTTGTGGTGTTTGGTTTGAATTTTGTAGTCGGGATCTGGGTGAAGTCCCAGAAAACCCAGTCGGGATTTGATGTCAAGGGAGTTAGTACCAGCTTTCCAGGATGTTTGGCGCGAGTTTATCTCTTGGATGAGTTGGGGTTGGAGGGAGGGAGTGCTGGGTTTTGACCATGAAAATGGTAGTGTTAAAGCAAAGAGAATTATTATTTTACGCATTTTGTTATCAGAAGATTACTAACAGATTTTGGAATGATTCTAGTTTTATAGAGATGTTTGAGTCGTTATCAGTACGTCTGAGAGGTGTTATTGCGACTTTTTATTTCGAGGAACTAAGGAAGTTAGATAAAAATATAGGTTTTTGAAGTTTAATCTCATGTGAAGATATTTTTTGGAGGGTGATGCCAATGTCATACCTACTTGATAAAAGTTAAGAAGGTTTACCGAAAAAATTAAGTAAGATGATTTTCACACCAAAACGTTCGAAAAGATTTTGCAAAAATAATTTACTTAGTAAAAATATGACCTAACTAAATCAGAAAAATGAGTTCACTGCAGATGTTACTTCGACCACGATTTTCTCAAAACTTTTACGTAATAAGACATTTTTGTCTTTTGCACAATATTATGAGTTATGACATGATGAGATAAAAGTTTTGGGAATGTGGCCACTTCTTTGTTTTTTTTTAATTGTTTTTATTGGAAATTTTTGAAACGTGGTGAAATTAAATGTAATTTTTTGTTAGACCACTGCTATTCCTGGAACAATTTATCCACTGGTGTAATACAAGTGATTGCAGATTATGGCTGATAAGCATAATAAAACTTTAAAATGAAACATAATTATTTCCATACTCGATTACAGATTTTGAAATATTGGGTAGTAACTACTTGAAAAAAATTTGGAAATGTTGAACTTTGCACTCTTAACAAACTGATAAAAAGTCACGACTAATAAAATTTTCATAAGAAATTTGAGAAAAAAATTATTTAAAATTTAAAATTTGCGCTTCGTTCGTTTTTATGACTGTGAGTACGGCTAAAGATGCAACAAAACGTCTGCGACACAATTTAAGTATAAATTACTTTTCCAATACTGAGGCAAATCTGTTGCTTGAACGTCTTTGAACAACTTTAAGGCTTAAATAGTTTAAGATAGGGATACGGTTTCGCGGACTTTTTTGTAGCAAATTTAATTCTCTAAAACTTTTTTCCTAACAGTTTTCTTGTATCTATAACCGTATTCGCAGCGTTTTGAGAAATCTGAGGCAGTGTGCGAATTGGTAAATGTTTGAATGTTTTTTTAATATAGTTTTCGATAAAATTTTTGCATTATGTTTTTGTCTGGCTGTTGAGAATTTAATATCCTATCTGCCTTTATTTTCTTGTTTGTTATGTGTTGTTTGTTATGTGCCGTTATAACAAAAACATTTTTTTTAATTCATTGCTTTGAAAACTTAAGACACTAATGGAACAACTACGCTCTCTGGCGACATTAACGGAACTATCGGGGACGGGAACAGTTTATTTGTTCCTACTTCGTTTCATATCCCAACCTTTAGATATCCGTAATTTGTTCACTCTTTCAAAAAATTGCAACGTTTTTATGGTTAATTAAAGATTAATATCGACTGTCTCAAGCTAAAACGCAGTATTTAATTTTTAGTAATTTTTTTACTGGACCCAAATATAACTTACTATTTAAACAGCCTCTTGGAATGACTTATTTTTTACCCATATTGCTTAACTTAAAAATAACGGTTTTTATGGGCAATTTATGTCATGTATATTACGTACGTGTATCTAAAACAACGTGAAAAACGTGAAAAAATTGTCATATGCTGTCTTTTTCATTGGTTCAATTTTTACAAATATTGCTCAATACTACTACTTAAATGCTAAATGCTACTACTTAAACTAAACTAAATACCTACAATTTCAAGCCATTTTCAGTACAAAAGCAATTAATTAATTACAATAGTACAAATATTATTATTTACGAGATAAATTTATGCAGTAATCCAAGACAGAGATATAATGACAAATCTAACTAACTATAACAACTAAAAGTTCGATTAAAAGTTATATTACTTAGTGAGTGTATTTTTGTGAGAATCAAATTAGAAAATATAGTTTTTTACACCCATATGAAGTATTTTTACTTAAACAATTAGAAAACAATTGGAAAAAACAATTTTGTTTGTTAAATAAGACAAATAATAATTGCTAATGTGTTTTTAAATGAATCTAAACTTACAAATTAGGCAAAATATGTAAAAAACTCATTAAAAAAATGTTGGTTACTGTGTTTTTGCTGCAAGGCTGAGTGATTTGTGTGACAATACTACTGTCATGGGTTTCCAAACATGAAATAATAATTAAATGTGTATTTTTTGTATCTAGTGTTTTGTGATTTTTATATGGCTGGGTTCGTACGTTAGGCATTGGCCTCATAAAGATGTGAGAGACACCCTGTATTAACATAAACACTTATTTAATATCGATATCTATATATACAGGTCGCTAAAAAGTAGGGATACAGTTAAATATTTTCAGAACTCTTTAACAGAGAACCTTAAAATTTGGGAAACAGTTAAAAGTGTTTAAATTCTATCATCTGAGAGCTTTTTCAAATTTTTATCGTCAATTATTTTGAAAATACAAGGCTAACTTGAATTTTTTAATGGCACAATGAGTCAAATTTAACCTTTTCGAAAAGAGCATTTTTTTTATTCAGTGGTGTAACATAATACTCACTTTTACTTTTATTAAAAATTAAAAAAATTAAAATTCAAAAATTTTCTGGAATAGTAAAACTAAGTTTATGTCTTTTGTAGTATTTCGTGTTTAAATTTTTTTAATTAAGACGTGTTCTTTTTCTGTTAAAAGTGTTATTTTAACAATTATTATAAACTTTTACTTATTTTTTGGTTAATATAAATAAATAATTTTGAGGTATGCATGTGTTATATCATGGACCTCAGAAAAAATATTCGTTTCAAAAATAGTTAATTTGACTCTTGTTGCAATTTATAAAAAATCAAGTTAGCCTTGTATCTGATGGACAAATGGAGATAGAAATTTAATAAACATCTGAAACGATAAATTTAATATACTTTTGAGCATAGTTTTTATGAATAGTTTTTATAATATTTAACTGTATCCATCCTTTTTAACGATCCTGTATATGTATAAAATTGCTTGTCCTGACTGACAACGCACAGCCTAAATGACTAAGTATAGGAACCTAAAATTTTTACAATAGGTAGCTTTTATAACGTGGGCATGTACTAAGAAAGGATTTTTGGAAAATCACCTCCTAAGATCGTTAAATGGAGTGTTAAAATCCGTCGTTTATTAATGTTATATTCTTGAAAATTAGTAATTGGGCTTTCGGTTACAAAAAAAACGTGTTTCAAATTTTTTGAAAAATCAACCCCTAAATGGATTAAATGGCATAATAAAATTTGTATAAAAATTCGTAACTTTTGAATTTACATTAATTAGAGTTGGTATTTGGGCTTTCAGAAACACTGTTTTAGTTGGAAATACTAACCCCAAAAGGGTTGAACAGGGGTTGGAATTTGTATAAAAATCCGTAATTTTATACAATTAGTACTTGAGTTTTCGGTTAATGATGAAAAATTTGTGTTTAAGAATATTTAGAATTTCTACCCCCTAAAGGGGTTAAATATCAAAATCCGTAATTTTTTAACTGATATCTATAAAAATTAGAATTTGGGCATTCGGTGAAAAATAAAGAAACAAGTATTTTATTATTTTTAGAAATTTCATTCTCAAAGAGAGTTAAACATAAAAAATCGTTATTATTTTGAAGCTATATATATTCATAAAAATGGTATTTGATCTTTCGATTAAAAATGAAAGAAGACGTGTTTTTGGATTTAAGAAGTTTCATCCCCAAGAGGGTTGAAAACAAAAAACTGTCATTTTCGAAGTTATAACCAAGAACATTAGTATTTGAGCGTTTGTCTAAAAATAAAAAACCCTTGTTTCATGTTTGTTAAAAATTTCACTCCATGGAGGTTAAACAAAAAAATTGCTCATTGTTGAAGTTATTCATATAAAAAATTCTTTATTGTTGAAGTTATACATATCAATTAAAATCTTAGTCGATTAAAAAAGAAGAGACGTATATTTCAGCATTTTTATGAATTCCACCCCCATTGTAGTTAAACGCAAAAATCCTTCATTTTTGAAGTTATATCCAAGAAAATTGGCATATGGACTTGCGGTTGAAAAGAAAGAAAATGTTTTTCGGGATTTTTGAAAATTACACCCACAACAGGAAGTGAGTTTGTTTGCAAAATTTACTAGTGTTCGCATTGGGTCACGGTTTTAAAGTTCACAATAAAATTATGTGATTCTACTTTTTATTATACTAAGTTTTGCATTGTTTTTCTGTGTTTCAAAATGGTTGTGAACATGCGTGCGAAGCCGTGGGCAACTGCTATTTGGAGATAAAGATAAAAATCAAGTACTAATTGAGAGATAATTAGGTACTTGACACGTGTCTTTTATTATAGAATATAGGTTCAAAATAGTTAACAAAAATTAATTAAGTTCTTCGTAGAAATAATATTTTATTTATATAAAAAATTGTTACAAAATACACAATAGTTAGGCACCGTAAAAAATTCGATTATCTACATAACTAAATAATAGAAGTTTTATGAATGTGGTCACTTCACTATCATTAAAACTTTAACAAATAAAACAGCATCATGGACAGAACAAGCCCGATTCCGCACCCTGCCACCCTAACCCCTGAACCTGGCGTAGTAGGCGGTGTGACAGTTGCTGTAAAAGTAACAGGTGTAGGACTTGTACTACCACCTTCCCTCACTTGTCCGGCTATGATCGACTCTTCAAACCCGCATTCATTCGTCCCTCTTCGGATTTTGAAAAATCCCCCCAACGCGCCCCAGTCTTTCCCCCACGAATTCGCCGCCAACCAATAGGCCCACCCATTCTCCGTCCCCCACCCAATGATTTTAACAGCAGTGCGACCAAATAGAGCACCAGATGTGTAAATATAAACACCTAAAAAGAAAAACGCGTCTCAAAATCACCCTCCAAAATTGTGTCATGCTGCTCACCGTCTCGGTATATCTTAAAATCTCCATAGACATCGAAGGCGGCTACGACTGGACCACCCCCGGATAAAATTTCGTTTTGGATAGCAGTCTCATTTTGGGGAATATAGTAAATGCTGTCACCGAAATGTTTATCACTGACGTATGGTATGGGGTATTTGTCGTTTTGACAAGTTGTGTTGCACGGAGGAGTGATTCTGTAGTAATTCAACTCCGAATAAGGTTGGCATCCCTGAATTAAATTTTAGGGTGATTCCCTCAACTAAACTAACAATAGACAACTCACCGTCGATGTGTTGTAATCACCCCCAGACACGAGGCCTGTTAACATGAAATAGTTCCAAGCGTAATATGTGTAACCCCCTTTACATTGATTGCCACAATAATGACAACAGTCGATAAGATCTTCGGGCGACAGCTGAATTTTGACTTTACCGTTCGTTGCTATGCACAATCGGTCTGACATGACTTCGGCAGCAGCAAACGCCTGAATAGCATACATAATTTTTTCCATAAAAAAATAGGGGACTTACCCAAGACGAGCTACATTTTCCCTGATTACGAATATTGCCGATTATGTCTGCACATTCGGGCCAGTATTCCCGAGCGTCGAAGGTTTCAGGTATTACGTTTTGGGTCGCTTGTGGTTCTTTAATTTCTGGTTTGAAATTTGGATCTGGGTGAATCCCCAGAAATCCCAAGCGGGACTCGATGTCGTCAAAAGGGTTAATCCCGGCTGTCCATGCTGATTGTTGGGAATTAATCTGATTGATAAGAGAAGCGTTGGGTTTTGTCCATGATAATGGTAATAAAGCACATAAAAGAAGTAATTTTTGCATGGTGTAATCACATTTATTTAATTCTGAGGAGGCTGGCACTGATTGCACTATATTTATAGCAATTTCGGTACTGTTATCTAGCTTAATGGATTACGTGGTGCGAAAATTATTGGAAATCAGATAACAAGTCATGGCATAATGTGATGAGAGCGCAGATTTTTGGGAGCATTGAAAGCATCTTGTTTATCTTATGAATTCCATTTCAGATTAAGATTTAACTAAAACAATAATTTTTTCATAATTCTAGTTGAAATAAGACATTCAAAATTGCAAAGCCATTGCTAGCTACATCAGAAGTTAAAAAAATTCTAATGATAATAAAAAGTTACCTCATATTACGACAAGTTGTTAAACACTGGTTTAATTTTTTTATGCCGTTAAGTTTTTTTTTCTTTTAAAAAATGTTAAAATCGTAGTACTAAAACCAAATGTCAATAGAATCACAGAAATATTCTGTGTTCCTTCCAAAAATATAATATTTTATGAACTACGCCACTGGTTCAAAATTTGCACTGAAGAGAAAGCTTCTGCACCCATTTTCAAAAGGGCCATAAAAGGTGTTTGTGTGTAAAAACGGCTTCTTGCTTATGCTCTTTCCACTAGTTTCTTCCTCTACGATCAAGGTACAGTAATACCTGATTTGACTGCTTGCGATATTTTAAAAATTCCTTTGTTAACAATTGGTCAACGTAATAATGAGCAGTGGGATAAAGAAAGAAAGAATAGATTAACGGCTAGTAATTTCGGAAGAATTATTAATATGAAATGTACGACCAATACAGCGAATGCTGTAAAAGATATCTTGTATCGTGTGGGATTATCTAAATTTAAAAAATTACCCGAACCACTACAGTGGGGAATTGATAATGAAGAGAAAGCAAAGGAGAAGTTTGAACAGATCACAGGTATAAAGGTAGATTCATGCGGCTTTTTTGTTGATAAAGAAAAAAAATTTTTAGGTGCAACACCAGATGGGTTAATGGGTTCAAATGCTATTGTTGAAATTAAATGTCCATTTAGCGCAAGAAACACAAATATTAAAACTGCCATAGAACAAAAATTGATTAAATACTTAGAAATAGATTCTCAAGATGATAGTAAAATAGTTTTAAAAGAAAAAGATAATTACATGTATCAAGTACAAGGTCAGCTCCACATTACTAATCGCCAAACTTGTTATTTTATAGTGTACACCTCTACAGATTTAAAATATTGTATTATTGAGAAAGACGATAGTAAATATTGGAACGGAAGAATGATAGATTGTCTTGAAAATTTTTATATGAATGCCATGTTACCAGAAATAATTGATTCAAGACATAGTCGCAATTTACCATTACGCAGCATAATAAAAAAGGATTTGTAAATAATATTTCAAGTTTAGTTTTAGAGATTTTTACATAAATACATAATATGATGATAAGCATTTTAATAATAATTATAATTTTTAATTTGAACAATAAAAGTAAAAAAAAACTTCCTCAGTGGGTTGACACCTTGTCGTGGTGAGGGAGCTCAGTGTTCTATTACAAAACCTGTGCAGAACGAAGCTAAGCACAACCAAAGTTTTAATCATCTTTTTTTATATTTTTTTAAAACAGGAATAATTTTATTGTTAAAAGTATTCAAAAAAATAGCGAGCGTGATTACTCGTATTTCAAAATCTCATAAGATACGTTGATAGCAGTGTCTACAAAAAAAACGTAATGCAAATCTATAGGTACCTAATTATTTTGTTAAAAAAAATTAATTCCGAAATCATGTGCTTTAATTTTATACCACTATTAGAGAAATCGCTAAAATTCCTATTTGTGCCGATACATTTCTCTGTCTTGAACAAATGCAATAAAATTATTATCTTGTGGGTCACCCCAATGGTGGTTACCTCCAGCGGTGCGTCCTAAACCCGTCATAAATCTTCTTCCAGCTAGCTACGCATTCGAAGAAGGATGCATTAAAAGTTGCCTACTTACAATTTAATTTTTGCTTTATATCTAACAATTAAGAACAGTTAACAAAAATCTAAAATATCTCAAGTCTGTATTTTTAAATTTCCTATAAAATGGTTTTTTTAAATTCTCAATACAATGCACCGTTATCAAAAATTCGTATCAACTTCATTAACAGACATTTTATTTAATAAAAAAATATCTAGGCATTTATTTCAATCAAAAATGACTCTTCGACCTACATTTACTCATAAAGAAACACTGCAAATGTCAAGAAACTCTTCAAGTCTAAATTTGCGGCTAAAAACAGTGAAAACAGTTTACACGTAAAACGTATGCGCCAGCTCCCAGAGGGTCTAGAGCCATAACTCGAAATAAAAAACCAGGTGATTTGGATTATGCAAAAATTCTTGTAGTATTTAGAACTTTTGTGCATTATTAAGTTTTTTAATTAACAAACGTAACAATTTGAAGAAATATGAAACGTTTCTAATAAGTACATAAGCAACATAAATATAAAATACTTATTATTGAAAAGTTATTACTAGCTTGAAATAATTATTATGTAGATTAATCCAATTCCAGGGACAGCATAAATAAAACAGTTGATTCAATCGATTAGTGGATTTGTTTTTTTTTCTTATTGAACATCATCAGGATCAGGAAAAAATGGACAATTAATAATTTTAGTACTTACAACAAATAATTTTGTAATTTTATTGCCCTGTCTTTCAGTCGCGATCCTGATCCTGTTTTATTTATCCAGTCCTTGGAACTACATAAATCTACATTATCAAACGTTGAGAATTGTTTGAATATGGAAAGCTCTTAAATTTACCTACAACCTACTGATAAACAACAATAATTCAGTGGCTTTGCAAAAATAGTTTATTTAACTTAATTTTACTTTAACATAGATTATCAATTATTACTGTGATAAGTACAAATTAGATGTCTTCATAATGAGACTTTTTATTCTTCAAGAAAACATTTTGCACAAATTCTATGGAGAATTTTTTTATGCAACATATTACACGAGATGAACCAATCCAAAATTTCTCTGCAATGCTGTCGTGTCTTATGCCAGTCCTATGATCAGATTCTCGTTTCTTCATCAAAAATTTCTAAATATTCAATATACAAATCTGTTCCAAGCAAACTTGAAATATTTTTTTTACTTTCTTTAACTGAATTTTCAATAAAATTATCTAGTTTCATATTTTCTAAATCCTTAGGTTTTGCTGTGGAATAAGCACAATTATAAAGAGATATACATAGTGGCCGAGTTGTTCTAAATTCAGTGATAAACAAGCTATCCATTGAACTTCAAATTCCTGGTCCTAATTATTGTGGTCCAGAAACAAAACTAACAAAACGGCTTGCAAGAGGAGATAAAAACGTTAAAACTGTAATTACTTTTTGCCAAAAACTAATGTCACAATATAAATTGGCTACAATTTTGTTAAAAATAAAAATAAATGGGTTCTGTTTTCTCAGAAAGATTATAAAAAGGTGTACAATTGATGGCGTTATGTTGAAAAAACGATGACCACCTCCACAGTTCGAGCACATATGAACTCGTTTTACAGCATTTTGAAATGTTTCTCGCTAAATATCTGACTTCAAATTGGTGATTTTTTTTTCAATCTCAATGTTGCCTTTCAATACTTGCAAGGTTGCAAAATTGAAAATAGCGTTCTTCAGGTGTGTACCTATTGCTTATTGACAACAGATTCTCTACTTTTTGATAACATAAGTATTAAAGCACAATGAGATTTGACCCCATTTGTAAAAATTATCGCACAATCAAACTATGAGATTACTTTTGCCCCACTGTGTATAATGACGGCAACTTAGTTTTTGTTAAAAGTAATTGGTTTTAACTACGGACAGCTAAAGGTTAGGATGTAAAACGACATACAAATAAAATGTTCCTGTTCTAGATAGTTCCGTTGATGTAGTTCTATGGTTCTAGTTGTAAAACAGTTACCACAGGGCAAAAAAATACATTTGGTTACTATTGGTTTCCAATAGAAAGATATAAACATAGTGCAAAAATTTTATCGTAAACTATACTTAAAAAAACAAACTTTTACAAATTTGTACTCAGTCTCATATTTTTCAAAACGCTGAGAATACGATTACAGATGCAAGAATAATGTTTTAAATTTTTACAAAAAAGTGGGCGAGACCATATTTCTATCGTTTACAGGTTAAGTATAAATTAACTTTTCTTTACTTAAGCACCGTTGATGATAGAGACAAATTTCTTCCTAACACTTTTCTTGCATCATTAACTGTATTTGCAGTGTTTTGACAAATATGGGACAAAGCGCAATTTTTAAAATTTAAATAATTTTTTTCCCATATTTTTTGTGAAAATTTTAGTCGTCTGATTTTCTCAGTCTGTTAAGAGTGCAAAATTCAACATTTCTGCATTTTTTTCCAGGTAATTAGTAAGTTGTTTGGATTTAAATTAATTTAAAACGATTTGGCGCCAATACGGTATAACGCTCGAAGCGCCCTCATTTTTACTTTACCGTACTATTTTTTATAGTCTTCCTTTGTTTTATTTTTGTTCGAATCACTAGCCTCAGCAAAAAATGAGACTTCTAGAATTTCGAAAAATTATAGTTAATAAGTTAAGTGACTTAGAATATTAATTTCTTCCAGAAAATTTAAAATATATTGCAAACAGTAATAATCATTCACTTAACTTAGTCAACAAAATTTTATAGAGGGTGTACCAGAAATACATGTGTTATGGTAACGTAGCTCAACAAATAAAAGTTTCACCAAGTTACTTAAATTTTAGAAAAGATAACATATTGTAACGGACAATTTGAACATTTTAAAATAACAATGAAAATTGTTGCTATGAATACAAACTAATTATTAATCACTGACTGGTTCGTTTACACAAAAAAGGAAAAAAACAATAAAAATAATAAATAAGACTTTTTCAAAATGTTATATAAAAAAGTTCTTGTACCTGCACAGTTTTATTACGTGGTAAAATTAACACACATATTTGTTAAATTATAATAATTTTGATTCTACAACTTCAAAACAAATTCACTATCTTTTAAATAATGTAAATTAATTAATAACCCATTGGTCAGAAATAAATAAAAGAAATTGTTTAATTCTTGAATCCCTAAATCTATGGATCCCTAAATCTTCTATGAATAACAAAAAAACATGAAGTCAAATCTTTAGCAAATTAAAATCAAAACTTCTAAGTTAGAAAAAAATAATGTGATTTACCCAATTTGTTGTAAAACGTGTGATTCAATTTATAGTCTTCCGTTGTTAGAACTTTATGAAATATGATGAAATAAACTGTAATTTTGATGCATCCAATCTGACTTAATAAAACTTGCTTTATATGATCATTCACTGATCAGAATATCATTTTCAAGTGAGATCATTTTAATTGTTTCTCCAGATACAGATAAGTGTCAAGTGTCATTGATAAATAATTAGGTATTTGAAATTTGATACCCGTATGTTTGTTGTTACAGAAATTAAATAAACGCTTTGTAAAAATAATAATTTATTTATAAAAAAAGTAGAATAACATAATTACAAAATAAAATAAAAAAATTCTACACGACCAAATAGTGGTTCATCGAATGTGGTCACTTCACTTTTATTAAAATTTCAACAAATAAAACAGCACCATGGCGAGAACAGCCCCAACTCCGGACCCTACAACCCTTACTCCAGAACCTGGCACTGGAGTAGTGCTTGTGCTGCTTTTCTCATCTTTCCGCACATGTCCGGTTATGATCGACTGTTCAATCTTACATTCATTCGTCCCTCTTCGGATTTTGAAAACACCCCCTAACGCGCCCCAGTCTTTCCCCCACGAATTTGCAACCAACCAATAGGCCCATCCATTCTCCGTCCCCCACCCAATTATTTTGACCGCATGGCTACCAAGCAAAGCGCCAGACGTGTGAACATAAACACCTGAAAAGAGAAATTTCAAGAAATAAAAAATATATTATGATCAAGTCACCTTCTCGGTATAATTTGAAATCTTCATAGACATCGAAGCCGGCCATGACTGGGCCCCCTCTCAGTAAAATTTCCTGTTGGATAGTTGTCACATTTTTGAGAATATAATAAGTGCCATCACCAAAATGTCTGTCATTGAGGTACGATGTGGGGTATTTGGTGTTTTGACAAGTTTTGCTACACTCAGGTGAAACACCGTCGTTGAAATTCGACTTCGAGTAGGGTTGGCATCCCTGAATTAAATTTTAGGGTGATTCCCCCAATTGCCAATAGACAACTCACCCTTGACGTGTTGTAGTCACCCCCAGATACGAGTCCTGTCGATGTATAATACTTCCAAGCGTAGTATGAGTAACCCCCTTTACATTTCTTTCCACAAGTTTCGCAACAATTGATAAGATCTTCGGGCGAAAATTCAAATTTGACTGAACCGTTCGTTGCTACGCACAGTCGGTCTGACATGACTTCGGCCGCAGCAAACGC
Organism: Tribolium castaneum; assembly: GCF_031307605.1. NCBI lineage: Eukaryota > Metazoa > Arthropoda > Insecta > Coleoptera > Tenebrionidae > Tribolium > Tribolium castaneum. The sequence goes on along the minus strand of NC_087399.1, from coordinate 9,149,019 downwards.
CTGAATCATATACATTTTTTTTTTCGAAAAAAAAATTCGGGGACTTACCCAACATGAGCCACATTTTCCCTGATTGCGAATATTCCCGATTACGTCTTTACATTGGGGCCAATATTCACGAGCATCGAAAGTTGCAGGGATTACGGTTCGGGGCTCTTCCCACTCTAAAACTTCTAGTTGGAAATTTGGATCTGGGTGAATCCCCAAAAATCCCAAGCGGGACTCGATGTCGTCAAAAGGGTTAATCCTGGCAGTCCATGATGATTGTTGGGAATTAATTTGATTGATAAGAAGCGTAACGTTGGGATTTGACCATGATAATGGCAGTAAAGCACACAAAATGATTATTTTTTGCATTTTGCAATCACAGTTATTTAATACTGAAAGAGCTTGTGATGAGTTCACTATTTATAGCAATTTCGGGGATGTTATCTACTTTATTGGATTACGTGGAGTGGAAATGATTAGAAATTAGATAACAATAATTGGCAAAAAATGTGATGAGATCGTATTTTTTAACTATAAAAATTCTTTTTTTGGGGTAAATTTTTAATTTTTTTCTAATGTAAAATTATTATAAACTTAGCTAATAGAGTAAAATTTAACATAAACAAAAAGTATTCATGTACTAATGTCAAATTTTAATGTACCGGGTCCGGCAACCATATCGCACATCCGTGGAAATTTTTAATGAAATAAAATTCTTGAAATTTTACACACCTTACCAAACATTAATAAGAAACATTTTCGATTTTTATTAGTAGTTTTGTGATTTTATGAACTTTGGTATCAGAATTATAAATTTTTATTCGGTGGGTTAAATAACACAGGCCGACTTGATTTTTGGTGTTTACAATATTTTTGTCATCTTTTACTAATTTGGTGTTTTCTGTATAATATCAGGTTTTCCAAAAAAATCCACATATCAGTAATTTTTACTTATTTCTTATTTCAAAAATTAAATCAAACCATTTATATTACATTTTTTATATTAAATAAATACAATATTAAAACTAATTGGCACATTAAAACCAACATCTTCTTTATGTATTTTAAATTTTAGTTCGAATCACCCGCCTCAGCAAAAAATGAGACTTCTAGAAACTCGAAAAATTAAAGTTAATAATTTAAGTGACTTAGAATATTAATTTCTTCCAGAAAATTTCAAATATATTGCAAAAAGTAATAATTATCCACTTAATTTAGTCAACAAAATTTTATAGAGGGTGTACCAGAAATACATGTTTTATGGTAACATAGCTCAGCAAATAAAAGTTTCACCAAGTTACTTAAATTTTTGAAAAGATAACATATTGTAACGGACAAGTTGAACATTTTAAAATAACAATGAAAATTGTTGCTATGAATACAAACTAATTATTAATCACTGACTGGTTCGTTTACACAAAAACCAGTAAAAATAATAAATAACACTTTTTCAAAATGTTATATATAAAAGTTCTTGTTTCTGTACAGTTTTATTACGTGGTAAAATTAACACACATATTTGTTAAATTATAATAATTCTGATTCCACAACTTCAATAACAAATTCACTATCCTTTAAATAATGTAAATTAATTAATAACCCATTGGTCAGAAATAAATAAAATAAATTGTTTAATTCATGAATCCCTAAAATCCCAAAACTTCTAAAAAATAACGTGATTTACCCAATTTGTTGTAAATCGTGTGATTTAATTTGTATTAAAAAAACTAAACAAAAATTAAAAAATATAATAAAAAAAAACAATATGATTGAAGAGAGTATAAGTTACAATGTAGAACTAACCTCACAGTCTTCGCTAAACATGTTAAAAAAACAAAACACGAATTTGACTTTGATGGAATTAAAACTCTTGATAAAGAAATACATTACAAAAAAATTTTACTTCCGAAATGATTCATATCCAAAAAAATAAAATTATTGCTGTAAATTTCAAATCAGAAACTGACTTAGTGACTGACTTAGTAAAATTCACAAATTTCTTATTACGAAAAAGTAATTCGAGTAACATTATGATCATTATATTTTTAACATGCTTTGTCATGTTTTTAAATTATATTGTAACTTGAATATTACCTCATTATAACTTTTTTAACTTTAATCATATCTAAATAAAGTATTAATTTGCATTATTGTATACATTATTTTGAAAATTGTTAAAAATGCAATGGTAAAAATTTAGAATAATGTTTTTTCACTTTTTAATTTGTTCATTTTGCACAAAGATATGTTCCACTCATCACCACGTATATTTTTTGAACTAAGACCTTTTCATTTGGTGTAGAGACTCGGTGGTGTATGCATGTATTGTTGTTGTTAAGTTATTGTAAGTCCCAATTTTGTTGATATTTTAAATTTATGCAGAATTAATTTAGGTTAATTTCATCTCTTTTAATGTTCACTTCTAAAAACTTGGACGAGTAAAAAGGTTAGTACCTAATCGATCGTGGTTATAAAGCATTTTTATATGTATGTTTTTTTTTTCTGATGATGTTTATTACATAAACAAATCGCTACAACTCGTCTTTTTATTTAAAACTTTTGAAGGAAGGCAAAATCTAAAAATTCGCCAGCAACTGATCTAAAAAAAATCATCACCACCAGCTGATATGGGCGCCGTTTATTTAATTTAATTATTTAATTAAGAAATCGCCATTTTCTTAGATGGCCGATAAGATGGTCGGACCTGGTATTTTAAAAACTGCGCGTGAAAGTAACCACTGAACCGTGTTTTTTGGCACAACCAAATATTAGTTCAGCAGATGTATCACCTTCACCAACATTGAGACAGAAATTTAGTTGGAAAAGATCGTAATTTCAAATTTTTTGACCTACAATTAATTAAACCAGCTTTGTGTTTTCTTTAATTACCATAAAAGCCAAAAAATCTTACAATTTATTAGTCTACTTAACACTCATTTTATCTGCTACTTAAGAGAAACATACTCATAAAATGAGTGTTAAGCAGAAAAATAAAAGTGAAAACTGATAAAAAGTATTGCAAATAGTACTTCAAATACAAAACTAAAAGTTCCTGAAGTAAAAAAATTGCAAAAATATTAAAAAAAATACTGTTCGGCAGTCACTTTGAATTGGGAAAAGTTTGCCTGGTTTTTTATTTGGTGTACCAGTAATTATGGCTTGTGATAACGTGGACAATAGATACTGTAGAGTGTGGACAATGTTAATTAATGGTTCAATTTTATTTTAACTGTAGACAACCAGTAATACAATTCGATCTAATGAACACTCCGCCTCCAACATCCAGCTGTCACAGTGACAGCTAACCTAAAAGTGCCCCAATTTGTTTTTGTGTCGTTCACGATGAGCACCACCGAAGACAAGCCCCTCAGTTTTGCCGAACGGCAGCGTGAGCGTATGAAGCGCCTCCGCAACTTGCACACTTTACGTAACGAAGCGCGAACGCACAACCACCAGGAAGTCGTTGCTGAAGACGCCCGTAATAAGCTGCCTGCCAATTGGGAGTCGCGTAAGAAACGCGCAGAATGGATTTTAAACGATCAGAAAGCGCGAGAAGAGGCCGCACAGAATGGCGAAGACTATGACAGGAACAAGCTTCTTGATATTTCAGCAGTGGACGCTGAGAAGATCGAAAAGAAGAAGAAAAAGAAGAATCCAGACCAAGGCTTCTCAGATTTTGAGGCGGCGACGTTCCGGCAGTACAACCGCCTGGTGAGGAGCATGGGGCCCAAGGACATGGAGAAGTACCAGGAGGAGAAGGAGAAGTACGGGGAGGCGTTCTATGGGGGCCCCCATGTCATTATCCACGGGCTGCATCAGGACAGGCCTGAGGCTATTGACAACATGGTGAAGAATCTCGAAAATCAAATCGCAAAGAGGAACAAATATTCGAGGAGGAGGACTCATAATGACGATGCTGATATTGATTATATCAACGAGAGAAACGCCAAGTTTAACAAGAAGTTGGATCGGTTTTACGGGGAACACACGGCTGAAATTAAACAGAACCTGGAGAGAGGGACTGCGGTTTAATAAATTCAGTTCTATCAAAATAAGCACTTTTTTGTCTTAATTTACAATAAAATATATGTACATTCACAAACTTAACAAAAGGTTGCCTAATCATTTACACATTGTGTATTTAAATGAGCAATTATTTGTTTGACAACAAATTTGTAAAGAAAATAAAAAAATAGCAGTTCGTCATTCTCTTAATTACCTGATCCTATTATAAAACCCAAGAGTGTACAACACCTGCAAAAAATACAACAGTTTAGTGACTTTGTTTTCGTTTCTGTGGTAACACAAACAAGAAACAGACTTTGACCAGACCTGACGGAAAAACATTTCCACGTTTATTAAGCGTAAAAATAAAATTGGCACCCTAAAAGTTGGTGTTTATGTTGGAAAGTTGGAAATGTAAATTTAATGACGTGCATACTGTTACATAATAATTTTCCTCGTAATTTTCTTTTAGTATTTTACCGAAATTCTACGTACAGTCACGATTAAAAACATTCACACCAATATAATAAACATTTTTTGAACTATTTCCTCCAATTACTTAAGAATTTTAAATAAGCCCATAAATATTTTTTTATTGTTAATAAAGGAAGTTAAGACTTAGAATTAAAGATACAAGAAATATGTTAATATATCTGTCGTCAACGGTTTAGGCTCCAAAGAGTTTCAAAGTAACAGAAAGTTAATTTATACCTAAACTGGAAATTTTTTTTATAGAAAATTTAATTCTCTACAACTTTTTTCCTAACATTTTTTTGTGTCTGTAAGCGTATTCGCAGCATTTTGAAAAACATGAGCAGAGTGCAAATTGGTAAAAGTTTGAAATATATTTAAATATACAGAGTGAGTCAATAGTGGGTTATTTCTAACATGTCCTAAGATGCAACCAAAAATACTAATTGCACTTCTCATTTGGAAATTATGTTTGATGTTTAAAAACATTAATTGAATAAACACTGTTTTTTTATCTTTTAAATAATAATAGTCCCTAATGAAATTTTAGCAAAGTGTCAAGATAGATTTGAAAATACTCAGAACAATGTAATCGTGGATTAATTTTGAATTTTTTAAGGATTCAGCTGGACTCAGTATTATTGGTTGCATATTTAAAAAAAAACAGAGAAAACTCACAATTGACACCCTGTAGTTTATGGTAAAATTTTTGAACTATGTTTATGTCTAAATGTCTAACTATTGAGAATTTAATGCTCTATCTGCCTGTGTTGATATTTTTTTGTTTGCCATGTTTTACCCTTTTTTTTTCTTGGAACAAGCACGCTCTCTGGCGATATTAAAGGAGCTATTAAAGATGGGAACGTTTTACTTGTACGTCGTTTCATATCCTAATCTTTATGTATCCGTATTGTTAATTAAAAAAAAAATAATTTTGCATTCTTTCTTTAAACCTTGATTTAGAAAGTTTTTGATTTTTGATAAAAGAAAGCATTGCATAACAGTAGTTTAAAATTTTATTTTTTTTTACTACATGCAATAAGGAACGATAACTATTACAGGTCATTCACATAATTTCGTTTTAATACTGAAATACAAGTATGTACTCCAATGGCGTATTAGGCGCGAAAACACTCACAAAACGTCAAACTTTATGTAAAAAAATTGTAGTTAGCAAAAGGCGCTAAAATAGAAACCACACTTACCTTGCGATTAGTTTATGCACACACCGCACAGTGCACATGCATGTTAAAGCTCTAGTAAAAAATCACACAACAAGAAATATCTTACGTCTAGATAGTCTTGGAGTTACATGAATGTGAATATTATCACCTGGAGCTGCAGAAACTATAAATAAAAAACACGAAAAATTAGAACAATACAATAACTTTATTGCTTCAACAAACATACATAAGGTACTAAAATAACAATTTTTCAAACTATCACAGTTGAAAAAGTACAATCACAGCCAGTCAATTAGGCCTTGTGATATCATTATTTTCATTGAGGAGAAAACCGATTGGTCTGTTGACCACAACCGGTCCTCTACTCATTTCGTGAAAATTCGGAAGACTATAGGAAGGCACAAGATTGTAATTAGTAGGATTTTGGTAATTAATATTCGGATTTGAGGGACTTTTACCATGTAATATCCTCGGCATTTCGCACTGTTCACATTTATCCAAGTCTGGATGATTAAGGAATGTACACAAGTGACAATTCCATTTCGGACCTTCGTTGTCTTGAAACGCATTTGGTTGGGTGAAGCGGCGCCCTTCTACGTTCAGAGGGCCCCTCTGACCCGTGTAAATGTTATGGTAGAAATCCTCCTGCAAATCACTATCTGCAACAACAAAAACAAATAAATCAATTCCTTTATATACAACATTAACTTCTAACATAGCTAGAGCGTTAAAATTTTGTATACGATCCCTGAGTTCAACTAAATTATTTTCAAAATGGCTGAACTTCCGGAACGATGAGAAATTGGCGCCAACGTTGAAAATTTTAATAGTCACCACACATTTTTGTATTTATCTTCTCAAACTGAGTAAAATTTAGTTGTTGGTACTTACTTGTCCTAGCTAATAGCTACATTAGAAGTTAAAAAGTTTATAATGCAGGCTCTAAAATAATCACCCTGTATTCTTGATTTTTTTTATCAAATACAAAGTATTTAGTAGCAAACGCTGAGTTCTCTGCGATTATTAGATTATTACATAGTTTTTAGAAATATCGTAAAATAAACTAATTATACAGGGTGACTCAGGGGTGCGTAATCGGTCTATAACTTTTTTATTATTTAAAATATTGCCATGCCGTTTTTATTATCCGATAGACCGACTTAAAGTCCACAAAATAAAAATATTTTTATTATACACAGGGTGTTGTGTACAGGGTGGTGAACCAAAGTTACATTTTTTTAAATAGAACACCTTACATATTTTTGCATAATTGGATTCTACGCAAAAAAATAATGTAACTTTATATAAACTATTATGGGTCTATCTCTTTTCGTTTCGGAATTATTCAAATTTAATTATAAAAAAGGCGTATTTTTAAAAAATCACTGCGAAGTCGCCTACGAATATTTTCCGGCAAATTTGCAACAGAAAAATTCAGAATATCTTGTAGTTTTAGCAAATAGTCGACTTGTACTTGAAACACGCAGATAATATACAGGGTGTGCCAAAACGTAAATAGTTGAATAACTCATTTTTTTCAAATGGAACATCAAGTATTTTTTACACGTATCGATGGCATTGTTTCTAAGCTTTTTAACGATATGCAGTTTGTACAGTAAATTAAAAATTTCCTTAAAGTGTTTTTTTTTCAATTTTTAGTAATTGTATCATTAATTCTTGATGAGTAAAATTCATTTATGTATCCAGTAATAATTAAATTACTAAAGTAATTAGTCACATTAGTACATATCAAAAAATAAATTACCATTCGACTTATCAGATTCTAGAATAACAATTTTTCTTGTAATAAAATATTTTTTTTAAAACTTTAAAAAATTATTTTTTGTTGCAATGCAAAGCCCATACCGTTAGAAAGCTTATTAAAAATGCTATTGATACATGAAAAAAAATACATGGTGTTCCATTTGAAAAAAAAAATGAGTTATTCAACTTATTGCGTTTTGGCACACTCTGTACATTATCTGAGTGCTTTAACTAAAAGTCGATTATTTTGCTAAAACTACAAGGAATTTTGATTTTTTTCTTTTGCAAATTTGCTGAAAAATATTCATAGTCGACTTCAATAATTTTTCAAAAATTGTTTTTTTTTTATAACGAAAAGTTGAATAATTCCGAAACGAAAAAAGATAGACTCATAATAATTTATATAAAGTTACATTATTTTTTGCGTAGAATCTAATTATGAGAAAATATGTAGGGTATTCCATTAAAAAAATATAACTTTGGTTCATCACCCTGTATTTAAATTCTAACGAATGATTATGTCTAAAAAAGCAAGCATTTATGCACGTCATTAATACATTCTTTTTTTTTAACTTTTTTTTTGTTATTTTGACGTAAAAATTTAATTCGTTCCACATGGGGTTCTGTCTCAAAAACTATTATAAAAATTTGTCAACTAGTAGCTGTTTCAAAACTATAAAAACGCCACCTCGCATTTCGTCTCAAAATTAAGAAAATAATAGCTAATGTAATTTATAGTTTTAATGAGAGATCTAATCATTAATAACTATTTTATATTTTTATCAATCTTATTAAAAAAATAATTCGGTAAAATGCGACTTTGGCGTTTTTATAGTTTTGAAACAGCTAATACCTCTTCAAAGTCATCAAGTATACATAAACTGCTCCCTATTACCGAATTCCCATCGTTTTTATTGCATTTAATTCACAGTAAAGATGTAATTCGTTATATTCGTTAAAGGCACTCATTCGCTATTGCTCGTTCGTGCTCCAAACAGGATCGATTACCAAATTAGTTTATTAAATAAATAATAAAAAAACGTACTTTTGTCCACTTCGAGAGCTAGCTGCTCGCACTGATACTGCAAATGCTTGATTTCCCGTCGCAGTTGTTTCTCCACCTCTGCATCAGTGGGCTGGATGGCAAGGGGGCGGTTACGGCCCTCCAAATCGATCACTTCTTTTTGCATCACTTCGAGCTTGGCTTTTTCGGTTCTTAACTCGATTTTGAGACGATCGATTCGGGCCTGTTGTTTTAATATCACGGGGGCTAAAACAATTCAAATAATTAAGCGCAATCTTAAACAGAGTAACACACCCATCGTGAAACTGAGGAAAATCTGTTTAGAAAATACAGTGAGTAATTTTTGTTTACGGTCGTAATTTTATGATTTCGCGACGTTTAATTTGTACAATTCGGAAGTTGATAAGAATGTGTCTGATAAAAGAAAAAAATCATTTTTTTATATAAAATTTCAACTCGTTCTATTATTGTTGGATGTTTACGACTTACAGCCAAGGTAAGATTATTTGTGACGTTTAGAAGGCCACTAGGGTACTTAAACGACGAATTTACTTTTTGTATAATCTGTGTTAAGCTTTATTTACCGCAAAATTAATTTTTAAACACTTAAAAACAGCTAAAAAGGAAGGCAACATGTTATGCAACCAATTATACATATTCTGTTTTCTGTCTTTAATTACTAATAATTATTATTGAAAAATAATTTAAGAATTCATGTTATCGCAAGAGCGCCAGTATATCATTGACAATAGAATTTCATAGAATTTTCGTGCAAGAAAGTGAAAGTCTCAATTGACTCAAACTAACCAATCAAAACAATTAAAACGTAAACAAAATAAAATCTGTGACTTAATTAACATGATTTGCGCCAGTCTTGTCATTTGAAAGTAATTCCAATGAACCTTTGGTGAACCTAAACACATGAATAAAACATTAGCCAATGATTCATACTGTTATTTAATATATCTATTGGTCACTTAGTGTCGAAAGCTACCGATTTTCAAGGCGACAAAGTGACGCATTTCCAAATATTTTCTTTTCGATTTTCCGGAACTACAACTGGTGAAAAAATTTCTCAAAAATCTAAAAAAAAATTCAACCTTAATTCCCGTCCTTATCGACCTTGTCGACACTATGCCAAAAAAATCAACAGGTGGTAAAAAAATCGACGACGTATTCAACGTGACATTGATACATTTAATGACGACAGAAAACTGTTTATTTCGAGCGAAAAAATTTCGACGATTGTGTTTTTATCAACGAAAAGGTCGACTGTTACGGGTCGGTGCAAAAATACGCATCACGGTTGGCGTCAGTGTCTAGGGATATTGTTTTTTCCAAAAAAATCATCAACTTTTCCAAAATGTAACGCCACTGGCTTGTGGATTTTTTCAGGATTTGTCAAAGCGTTGTTTATTACTTTGATCTTGTTGCAAGAATATTTTGGATTGTTCTAAGCAATTTGATTTAAAAAATGCTTCTTCGGTATTGGTTTGAATAATAATTTTTAATATTTCATACCTTATATTGTCACATTTGACAATTAGCAGTGAAATTTTGTTAATAGCAAATAATCAGTTTTTGATTAATTACAAATTAATTTTGATTAATTATAAACTTTCGTTATTTTTCAGTTTTTCATTATTTGAAATATTTGTCAAATATGTCAAATTATGACACTTCAAAATGTCAAATTTAAAATTTTGGTTATACTTTTTCTATTTCGTTAGCATTGGTAATATTAACTATGGATTGTCGTTTTTTTTCTTATTAAATTTATTTTTCTTAAGATGGTTTGTTAAACCATGGCCCTTTAGATTACAAAATATGACAGAGAACTGTTTATTTCAAGCGAAAAAATTTCGACGATTGTGTTTTTTCAACGAAAAGGTCGACTGTTACGGGTCGGTGCAAAAATACGCATCACAGTTGGCGTCAATGTCTAGGTATATTTTTTTCCAAAAAAATCATCACCAACTTTCCCAAAATGTAACGCCACTGGCTGGTGGATTTTTTCAGGATTTGTCAAATCGTTGTTTGTTACTTTGATCTTGTTGCAAGAATATTTTGAATTGTTCTAAGCAATTTGATTTAAAAAAATGCTTCTTCGGTATTGGTTTGAATAATATTTTTTAATATTTCATACCTTATATTGTCATATTTGACAATTAGCAGTGAAATTTTGTAATTAGTAAATAATCAGTTTTTGATTAATTATAAATTTCCATTATTTTACAGTCTTTCATTATTTGAAATATTTGTCAAATATGTCAAATTTTGACACTTCAAAATGTCAAATTTAAATTTTTGATTATGTTTTTCCTATTTCGTTAGCGTTGGTAATGTCAACTATGGATTGTCGATTTTTTTTCTTACTAAATTTATTTGTCTTAAGATTGTTTGTTAAACCATGGCCCTTTAGATTAAAAATTATGACGACCGAAAACTGTTTATTTCGAGCGAAAAAATTTCGACGATTGTGTTTTTATCAATGAAAAGGTCGACTTTTACAGTTCGGTGCAAAAATACGCATCACGGTTGGCGTCAATGTCTAGGGATTTTTTTTCCAAAAAAATCATCACCAATTTTCCCAAAATGTAACGTCACTGGCTTGTGGATTTTTTTAAGATTCGTTAAATCGTTGTTTGTTACTTTGATCTTGATGAAAGAATATTTTGAACTGTTCTAAGCAATTTTATTTAAAAAATGCTTCTTCGGTATTGGTTTGAATAATAATTTGTAATATTTCATACCTTATATTGTCACATTTGACAAATAGCAATGAAATTTTGTAAATAGTAAATAATCAGTTTTTGATTCATTACAAATTAATTTTGATTGATTATAAATTTTCGTTATTTTTCAGTCTTGCATTATTTGAAATATTTGTCAAATACGTCAAATCTTGACACATCAAAAATGTCAAATTTAAAATTTTGGTTATGTTTTTTCCTATTTCGTTAGCATTGGTAATGTCAATTATAGATTGTCGTTTTTTTTTCATATTAAATTAATTTGTCTTAAGATGGCTTGTTAAACCATGGCCCTTTAGATTAAAAAATATGACGACAGAAAACATTTTATTTCAAGCGAAAAAATTTCGACGATTGTGTTTTTATCAACAAAAAGGTCGACTGTAACGGGTCGGTGCAAAAATACGCATCAGGGTTGGCGTCAATGTCTAGGGATTTTTTTTCCAAAAAAATCATCACCAATTTTACCAAAATGTAACGCCACTGGTTTGTGGATTTTTTCAGGATTTGTCAAAAGGTTGTTTGTTACTTTGATCTTGATGCAAGAATATTTTGAATTGTTCTAAGCAATTTCGGTATTGGTTTGAATAATAATTTGTAATATTTCATACCTTGTATTGTCACATTTGACAATTAGCAGTGAAATTTTGTAAATAGTAAATAATCAGTCTTTGATTAATTACAAATTAATTTTGATTAATTATAAATTTTCCTTATTTTTCAGTCTTCTATTATTTGAAATATTTGTCAAATATGTCAAATTTTGACACTTCAAAATGTCAAATTTAATATTTTGGTTATGTTTTTCCTATTTCGTTAGCATTGATAACGTCAACTATGGATTGTCGATTTTTTTTTATATTAAATTTATTTGTCTTAAGATGGTTTGTTAAACCATGGCCCTTTAGATTAAAAAATATATTTATTTAACGAACAAGCAAGTATTTGCTTTATCTCTTCGAGTGCCATCACTGAATTTGCCGAAATGTGCCTAAATATAGAATCATCTTATCAAAGCATTTGGCATTTTTTCCGTGTATGACGCGACAAACCTTCGTTTGTTTAATTGCATTGTAACAATAGTTAAATAATTTTGCAAAAACACGAAACAAAAATCAAGAAAAAATGATAAGAGAAGTCAAGGTCATGTTGATAAATCGAACGGCCATATTCCGATCACGTGGTTAGCATAGATTTGTTGAGAGCACAGGTGTTTTGATAAGTGATAATGGAAAATAAGAAAACCGGTTATAACTAGATACAAAAATAAATTTCGCATCTTTCTTGTAATTAAGCGTCAATTTCCATTTATTTCCGCGTAATAAACCCGTGCTATAATTAGTGAAATTTCGTCCTTGTTTCGTCCAAAATAACGCCCTCTCTATTCCCGTGGGCGTCCTATTTATAGTTGCCACTTTGCAAACACCTGATTTGTAAACCGCAGAGATACCTGTGAAGTACCGTTTCTCCATGAATCATGTTTACTGCGATTTGTTACATTAATAACGCGTTCAGCATTTCCTTCAACTTCTAGCCAAAATTTATGACTGATCGCGCGTCAGCTGAGGACCGGTGTTGTTAACTAAATAATTACGATTATTAAAAACGCAAAATTAAATCCGATTTCAAGTCTGTAGGCAGATAAAGTTCATTCTTTTTTTGAAACAATTGTCAAAGTGTTGTTATGTTGCCAACATGGTGAATTTTTCGGAATTCTGGTGGATTCTAAGAATGCTATTTTAAAAACGTTTAAATCAGTTTGGGGTTATTTGAAAATGTGGTGAATTCTACAATCATGTAAAGAATTGTTAATCCAATTATTTTGCTAAAATTAAGTAAATAATTAGTCAACTTTGTTTTTAGAATGTTAAGTTTGGTAAAAAACAATGCTAAGAATAATGTAGAAAAATTCCAAACTATTCAAAAAATTTTGAAAATTGTGGAAAAGGACAGACTAGGATCTAAAAGAGAATTGTATAAGTGTTTATATAATAATTTTGAGTGCAGTCTACAAAATAATCTAATCTAAATCTAAAAATGAGAACGGGTTTAGAAAAGAATCAGAGAAGAATTTTATCAAAAATGAAGAAAAGTACGGAAACAATCTAAGACATAATTGAAAATAATAAAGAAAGGGAATTTGGAGAATGTAGAAAAAATATAGTATCTAATAATTTCGAGTTGTCTCAAAAATAACTGAAAAAACCATGTGGAGAAGAATTTACCCAAGAACCTGGAGATGGATTTATAAAATAATCGAAAGAAATGGAAAGAAGAGTCCAGATTTCAGAACTAGAAACGACTTTAGAACAAAAGCAGAGAAGCATCTTAAGAAAAATCTAGTGAAGAGTAAAGAAACTTTGCTAAAGAACACTATGTATAAATTCAAAATGAAACTCTCGAAAATTTTTGAGGATACGTAAAGTGAAATCATAAAGAGAACTTGGAGAATGTAAAAAAGTCTTTGACTACAATCTAGAAAATTATTCTAAAGAAGAATCTAAAAAACAAAAGTGGATTTATAAAACAATCTGAAGAAGAATCCACATTTGAAATCTAAAAAAGGCTTTAGAAAAGGGTCAGAGAAGAATCCCAAGAAAAAATATAGAGGAAAAAATATTCTAGACAATTTTTCGACGAGGTTATTGAAAGTATTTGGAAATTATGCAAAAAGAAAATTTGGAAAATGAAGAAGAAGTGTTTATAGGAGAATTTTTATTTGAGTTTACATAATTATAAATGTAAAGAAGCACCTAGAGAAGTATTTAAAAGAATCTAAAGGTTTATAACATAACATAATCCAAAGAATAATCTAGACTTCAGATTAAGAAAGGGCTTTAGGAAAATATCAGAGAAGAATCGTAAGAAAAATCTAGAGAGTACAAAAATAATGCAAAAAATAATCTGGAAAAATTATAACCGAACTTATCGAAAGAATTAAAAAAAGTGCAGAATGGAATCTAAAAGAGAATTTCGAGAATGTAGAAAAAGTGTTTTAAAATAATATTGAATACAATCTACAAAATTATTCTAAAACAGAATCTAGAATTTTTTTATAAAAGTAAAGGTGAATTCATATGATATTTTAAAGAGCCCAGATTTCTGATCTACTGACGGTTTTAAAGAAGATTCAGCGAAGAATCTTATGAAAAATGTAGAGAAAAGAAGAAAAACTCTTGGGAAAAATTTTGAAAATATCTAAGATCTAAAAGAAAATTTTGAGACTGGAAAAATTAAGAAAAAAAGTTTAAATAATAATTTTGAGTAGAGTCTCGAAAATAATTATAAAGAACCATCATCGGGGACTAGTTTAATAAAAATTACAAGTTTATTATTTACATTATTTTACTATACAAAAGTACATAAGTGACAAGAAAATCACTTGTAAATAGTTTATGAATTATGAATCAGGAATCAGAACTAGGAAGAACTTTAGAACACAAATAAAGAAACATCTAAAGAGGCGTTTCATTGATAAATTTCAGCTGTTCTATTAAAGTTGATCCATAATTAAACTTAAATAAAAATCATTGTGAAATCTTTTGTTTCAACTAAATTAAACAAGTTTTTACGATAATTTTCATTCAAGTTTTTTGAAGAGTAAAAGAACTATGATGCTAAAAAACACTTTGGAAAAATTCTAAACAAAACTACTGATTTTTGAGAATACGCAAAGTGGAAATAAAAGAGAATTTGAAGAATGTAAAAGAATTTTGACCACAATCTACAAAATAATTTGAAAGAATCTAGAAAAAAAACAATCTAAAGACAGATTTATATAATAATCTAAAGAGTCCAAATTTTAGAAATGGCTTTAGAAAAGTAAAAAAATCTATAGAAACAATAAAAATAATCTGGAAAAAGTCTTTGTATGGGATCTAAAAGAAAATTTGGAGAATGTAAAATAATTTTGTATACAGTTTACCAAATCTACAAAAGAACGAATTTAAAGATGGATTTCTAAAATAATCATAACAAGAATCCAGCTTTGAGATCTAGAAAAGAATCAGAGAAGAATAATCTAGAACAATAAAATTCTAAACACAACTTGATGCAAAGTGGTTTTTGTTATTAGTGTTTTAAGCAATAAATGAATGTATCAGCTGTTTGTCTTTAATATGGTGATTCTATTAGGTTATCAAGTTGGCAACGTAAAACGAATAAATAAAATCCCATTTCCCTGTTGTTGTATTTTTACATGGCTATTTCTTGCCTTTTGTTATAAATTTTGCTTACGCAACCTCAAATACAACTCCAAACAAAACTAAAAGTTTTGGCAAAATTTTGCCATATTGCAATTGTTTCATAAAAGAACAAACTTTAGCTCATTGAGTACTTACGTTCACTGCTTGCCGCAAGATTAGTCAAAGAGCCGGCCCTGTACGGTACCACCTCCTCCACAGCTTGCTCTGGGTGGTAACTACTCCTCGGCCTCGCCCTTGTTGAAGAAACGCTCCCACCCCCAGGCCCTACAGTGATCTGAAGCCGGCTCTGGAGCCCCTTTTGCGAGTCATAACTACGGGTGGAGTAAGTCAGACTCGAGTTTTGAGAGGTTATGTCTATGGGGGCTTGGGGTTCGGACGAAGGTGGCCGCAGAGTTAGATTAACACTTGTGTAACTCCTTGGACTGAGGGGCTCCTCTAACCAGGGCTGTTGTGGGGTGACTTGGAGGACGGATTTGCGACGGGTGGGGCTCGGGAGGACGTCCACGTTAACGTTGAGGGAGAGGTTGACACTGTTCCCTCCAAGGAGAGTGTCGGTGGTTTGGGTTGGAGTCGACGCTGTTTCCTTCTTGCCTTCATCTTGCAGTCTTTTCGCCTCAGGAGTCCTCCGGGTGCCCCTTTTTGGGGACCGTGGCGGCTTATTATCACTCACATGTTCCGAGTTTAAGAGTTTGTGAACGTCTTTGCATTTTCCCGACGGTTGGAGTTCCAAAGTGTCCGGTCTTTTGACGAAGAATTGACTTTTCGATTCCGGGCACACACTCACCGATTCGTGCTTTTTAACGTATTTGACTACATTTTGATTTATGTCACCTGCACTCGCGTTCATTTCGGTTCGTTCGCTGGTTGCTGGTGGAGGGTGCTGGGAGGGAGTTGGTGAGGGTTGAGATGTTGGAGGAGAACGGCCCATCGGCTCTTGGTTTTGGGCGGCAGCTTCCAGCAACTCCCGGATGGTGGCGTCTTTGTGAGGGGAGTTTGAGTGGGTGTAGGAGGCGATACAGGCGTTTACGACGTGGTCGGGAACGGTGGGAAATTGCTGTTTTAGTTCATGGAATAGCTGCATCACACGGATGGTGGACGACCTGCGTCTCCTTCTGCCAAACATGGCCGGCCATTATGGGGTAGCTGCAAGAAATAACACACCTCAATTTTCTAAACTCTCAACAATAAATACGCGTTTTAAATTACTACCGGGTAACTACTAAAGGATGCTTTTTGTCGTCAGGTTGGTACCAAATTTGAAATCATAATTTGGCATATCTGGGATTAAATTAAATTAAAAATTTGGTAATTTCTTTTAAGAATAATAATAGGTTTTTTGATCCAACAAAATTCCAGTATTCCAATTCGGAAGTAAAGTTACCGTTGGGGGCGCCACTGAGCTAGGTCGAAAACAGTAACCATAAATGGCGAGAAAATGTTTATTCGGATATTTTGAGCGTTGCACGAATTTTGAGACTTCACAATTATTACATTGCCAATGCGGAATGACTATTGTATCTTTGGTGGAAGAAACGAATGTTGAGAAATTAGAGATGACGAGGAAAACACGAATAACGATGACTTTTTGGATCACTTTCATTATTGAAAAATTATTACAAAGACATTGAAAAGCCTACCTTTTGGCATAATTTACGTTTAAGTGTATTAGCAGTTGTTAATCTTAATTGTAGTTTTGTTGACTTATCGAAGTATTTCATGATTTTATCAGTGGAAAAATTCTAACCTAAAATTTACAAACTTCACTAATTTATTGGTTTCTTGAGCCCAACTTTGTATTCGCTGTGATCCATTACTTACATTCTTTAATTAGACAACTGTTTGGTAACACTTTGTAATGAAAATTTAAATCTTTTTCACTTTTTATCCACTTTCAAGTTCCAACAGTAAACACTTTATACTAGAAAAACTACAGAACCAAAGTCAACGCTAGTATTTACCACCACGTACTTTTAAAGTGATTCTTTCTAATGTAAGTAATTAACACTATACACGCAAAATTGTTAAACAATTTATTAGATGTCAATTAAATGTGGAATTACTTATAATTCGTTACTGTTTTCGACATAGTTCAAAAGTCATCACCAGAGGGCGTCTAGTTAATTTTATTTCCGAATTAGAGGATCATAATGAATACAGGGTGAGTCTAAATTCCTTCATACTCTGTAAACTGGAGAATCTTCAGACTATTTCGCAACATCACGTAAATTCCATTTTCCACATGAGAGCAAAAATGTTATGTAAAGTTTAAGCACAAAAGATGAGTACGCCACTGGTAACTACATGTAAAAGAATCGAGAAATGAAAAACTTATCGCGTGCAACGCAAAAAAGATGCAAAAACTTGTGTTATCGCCGGTGCGCCCCTACTGCGGTGCAGATTATTTTGTTGTTAGTTCGGCTTTGATTTGTGAGTCCGCGGTTCATGATCATGAAAAATCACACAAATCCTGAAATGACCGATATGGTCCAGTGTTACGGAATTGCAGATGGTGTTGTTTTAAGGATTCACACATTGTTCCGCGAAAAATGTCCGGCGCGACCTGTTTTGTTTCGGTTTGTTTTGTGTGGAATAAGCGTGAAATGTGAATAAGGGCCTCGAACGTCGTCTTCTTGAGGCTGTGGAAAAATTCCGTCAACAAGTACCCGGCAATTAACTCATCAGCTTCAGGTCTTTCAGAGCAAGGGTTGCAACGTTGCACTAAGTCGCTTATAAGAAATCAAGCCGGACTGTGTGAACAATTTTTGTAAACGTAAATGCAAAGAATATTGTTTATTTGGAGTTTTTGCTTAACTTGGCGTTTCACTCGTTTTTATTCATTTAAAGCGGTTTTGCGTTATTCCATTCAAGAAGGACAGTAGTACCTCTCTTTTTAAAGTGTTTTTGCGGTCATCAGAACCTTCACAAGCGTCGCGTTAGGGATGGAATTAAGGAAAATTTTACTTTACGTGTTTGCAATTTTGAACTACAGTTTTGGTTTATACACATATTGAAGATACTCCAGTTCACGATTACGATGGAATTTAGACTCACCCCGTATAATGAATATAAAGATTTACAAAGTACATCACTCATTACAAAAATTAACAATACAAAACGCAAATTGAAATTATTATAGCAGTCTACATAATATGGACTTAATTTTATTAATAAAACTACTTAATGGCATATTGAATATATCGAAATGTTTGTGTAACAAATTATAATTTGAGTACATTAACATTACGAAAGAATACTTATGTTGTCTTGATTTCGATAAAGGATCTTTGAAGCATACAGAATTTTTCCTATTGACACGTTGGATATGAAAACACAAACACGAGAGTAAGAAAGAACAGTTAATAACATTATTAATGAACTTAAACAAAAACACCTGACCATTAACAATTAGAGTTATGCTCATCATCTTTATCTTTTTGTTATCGCTTTCTTTTATAATTTATAATATATAATTAGCATGAAAACCCTTATTACGAAACCTAAACAAAAAAAAACAATAAATGAAATCAACATTTCCCATAAAATAAAGCCAGAATAGAAAAATAAAGCACCTTGGGTAAAATTACTTGTAACCTTTTTATTTTATTTTACTCTTTTTTGATTTTTTTATACTTACTTGTAAGATAAAGAAGGGTACTACAAAAACAGTAAACAAAAATGTCGCTTGCCAATTGTAGTTATTAATAATGCGAGTGCGAAAATACAAGCTTTAAGTTGGAGGGCTGTCGGTATAGACACCCGAGAACTTTAAGCGTTTTCGCATGAGTGTTATTCAAAAATTTTTTGTTAGAAAAAAATTCATTATTTTTTTTAATTAATTTTGAATTTAAACATATTTTAAATGAAATTAAATTAAACTAGTTTGAAATAATGTCAAAGTGTAGTATAGTATTTATAAAAACAAAATCGGCCTGTTCGGAATTTTTTTATTATTTTGAAAAATAAGTCGTAACAAAGATATGAATTTTATTCACATTTTTATGAATGTTATTTTAAACTCATTCTGTATTCGGAAATAAAATTAACTAGACGCCCTCTGGTGATGACTTTTGAACTATGTCGAAAACAGTAAAGAAATTTTCGTAATGCCACATTTAACTGACATTTAATGAATTGTTCAACAATTTTGCGTGTATAGTGTTAATTACTTACAATAGAAAGAATTACTTTAAAAGTACGTGGTGGTAAATACTAGCGTTGACTTTGGTTCTGTAGTTTTTCGTGGTATAAAGTGTTTATTGTTGGAACTTGAAAGTGGATAAAAAGTGAAAAATATTTAAATTTTGATTACAAAGTATTATCAAACAGTTGTCTAATTAAAGATTATAAGTAATGGATCACAGCGAACACAAAGTTTGGCTCAAGAAACCAATAAATTAGTGAAGTGTTATGAATTTTAGGTTAGAATTTTCCACTGAAAAAATCATGAAATGCTGCGGTAAATCTACAAAACTACAATAAAGATTAACAACTGCTGATACATTTAAACCTAAATTATGCCAAAAGGTAGGCTTTTCAATGTCTTTGTAATAATTTTCCAATAAAGAAAGTGAACCAAACCGTCATTCGTTATTCGTGTTTTCCTCGTCATCTCTCATTTGCCAACATAGGTTTCTGGCATCAAAGATGCAATAATCATTCCGCATAGGCAATGTAATAATTGTGAAGCCCCAAAATTCGTATAACGCTCAAAATATCCGAATAAACATTTTCCCGCCATTTATGGCTACTGTTTTCGACCTGGCTCAGTGGCGCCCCCAACGGTAATTTTACTTCCGAATAACAAACTGGCAGGAATGTCAATAACTTAGTGTTGCCAACACACAATCTTTAACAGTAATCCCGTGTAAACGATCAATGTTCAAAAGTCGTTGTATAATTACTTAAGTAATCTTTAATTAAATATTTTTTTTATTTAGCTGCTTATTAGAAATAGTTCGTGTTGTGTTTAATGGGTTATTTCTCTTGACGTTTCACGTTTCACGTTTCAGAAATCAGATCAAAAAATACGCTGAAATACAATACAAACAATACAAACCAAGAGGCCGTTAACTTGGAAAAAGAGTCTACCTTCAATTAATTCTAATTCTAAAAATTCCGTCGAAATTCCAAAATTACTCCTGCAAATTCAAATTAATTCCAATAGTTCTACCAAATAATTCAACGTAATTTCATACTAATTCCCAAAAGAATTCCAGTAGTTACCAAATAATTCCAGTAACTCAATAAATTCCAAAGATAATTTAAGTAATTCCAAGCATTGCGATTAAATTCCAAAAATTTGTACAACTAATTCCAGAGTTAGCGGCTCCTCGGTAATCAAAAATTAAACAAAGTATTCCCGCGCCAATTTTGTAAGTTTTAGAAATGTCAAAAATAATCAGCTGAACAGACGTACACTGTGCATTTTACTAAACCTATAATATGTCTTCAATTCAAAATAATACATATAAAAGCTGTGCAATTACTTAACGTCCACTCCCCAGTGTAAATTACTAAAATTTCGCCGGTGAAGTCGCTCTTTAAACGGATACAATAGAGCGACTTACTGTAGTGAATTACACTTAAATTATCCTAGGAAGTGGACACAAAGGAAATGAAACTGCTGTACATATTTCAGTTGTTTAGAGTTCATTAAAATCCGAACGGTGCAGTGATCAAACATTATGTAAAACATTTTTCCTCTTAGACAAAAAACTACTTTCTTCCTTATTTCATAAATAATTATAAGTATTTCTTTTAACCGTTTTTTGAAAACCCTGAGTATGTGGAGCAATTCAAAACAGATTCTTTGTAATTTGCCGCCATTTTGATACTTCAATATGCTTATTAAAGTACGTAACGTCATCAAGTTCGATGATGGTCATTATTTGATGTAACATTATACGAAAATTTTTAGGTTGGCAAGAAGCAAATTTGGGATCGTATTTTAGCTAATTTCACAAATTTCAGAGGGCGGTGATGAAAGTTTACCTTCATTCTTTTTAACAGAATTTGGATAAAACAAAAATTTTAATCAATTTTTCACTTTCAAAATTAAGACATTAGCAATTGTCACAAAAATCTCTAAATCAATTAAAATAACAATTTTTGTTAAAAAATTACAAAAAGGGGCAAATTATAAAAAATAGTGAAAAAATAAGATTTCATCGTTTTTTTCTACTCCCAAATGCGTACTGTGTGCCGTGTGGTAGTATAAATATCTGTTATTAGCACTAGAACTTTATGAAACTCTTTCAGCATATAAGTATTTTTAAAACAGCTACATATGCACAGATTTGGAAAACAAGTCTACTTTATTTTATTTTTAAATAATTTTAGAAAATAAAGTTTGTTTTTAAAAGGTGATTAAGCAAAGCGATATAATTATGTTGTAAACCAGGTTTTATCGACTTTTGTTGACTATTGAAATAATTTACGACAAAGTGATGTTGATAAAAAATACGTATTTTTTTAATTGTTTAAAGCGAATCTATTTTACAAATATGTAGTAGGTAGCTCTATGAAGATTTTATTTTGTTGAACATTGGTATTTCCATGGAACTGCTTATGGACATGGATTTTTTAAAACTGAACACTAAATAAATAAAATCTTCAACATAGAACATAGAAAATCTAAAGATTCCAGTAATGCATTGAAATATTTTTTTAATTTTGTGTGATTTCTACTATACCTAAGAGGTATGAAATGGCAGTTTAAAAATATGTATGTACTGGGTAACTATAAAATATTGTGCCAAAAAAACAGTCAAAAATCATTGTCACAGCTACCTGTAATGTCAAAATTTTGTGAATTTCTGTGGTAGACAACATGTATGTATTTAAAACAAAATCGCCTCTACCTCCGTCAGACTTGTTTACAAAGTCTTGTGGTTTTCGCAAAACTTTTTGCCACCGAAAGCCAATAAAAAATTAATGTTGTATTGTTGGCAATACCTTCAAGTGCAAACAGGTGGTGTGATATTGGCAAGCACTCGCCACCTTGTGATTAATCCAAAAATATCCTATTATTAAGAAAAGTGAGCCATTCAAAATATCGTTGCGCAATTTTTCCTTATGGTCAATGAACTTATCGATAATTTCCCAAAAAAAAAAAACAATATTTTACGTTTTGGTGGTTTAGCTCGTCGAATCAATCACTGGCTGTTACGTAAAATGTGTATTTTTAATCGGTAAACACGAAAATAATGTAGGTACATTCTATTTTTGTTTTTGCTAATTGCCAACACTGGCCAAGCCACCTATTCGATCGATCGGTTTTTCCGAAGAAGCCGAAATATATTATTAGAAACGGACGGAATTTCAAATATGCCACCGTCTGGGTGACATTCACACCTCTAATCACTTAGGTGTTGACACCTCTTTTGATTTTTTTCCAAACAGATGCACCATTTCGGTCCAGTTACCGCAAAATCACTGCCAACGTTCCAATTACTCAAAACTTCTTCAAAACAATTAAAGCGGAATTTTGGCAGCCCGGAGTCATGTTACAGTCATCGACCTCTTCGTAAATATTCCATCAGAGTGGCCATAGGCACCACTTGTCAGGTCCAACTGGGTAAACAAATTTTTCCCATTGCTGCCACCACCGACTGATGGGTTGGTACGACTGTAGCGTCACTACAGGAAATCGCCCTCGGGGTCAAGGCTTTTGATTGAGTTAAAGCAGAAAAACAGTAGGATAATCCAAAAATAGGCCGTCGGTCCCTAGCACCGAAAGTGCGTCAGTTCGAAACACCTTTCTCCACTTCCAAGTGTCACCAATTGGTCAAAATCCTCTTCGTGTTGTTTTTAAGCTCGCGAGCGAGATATTTACAGAGATTTACATTATTTTTTTCAAAGTGTGAGGAGCGGGGGCGGTGATTTTGACGTCACTCTTGACGTTTGGCATACCACAGAATGACAGTGGGCGAACTGTCGTTCAGGTGCGAAAATTCATCAAATGCTCGCGATTAATTGCGTAAACATGGGACAATGAAGTGTTTGCCTACCGAAATCACATAACAACTGCCTGTTTGAGGGGTTCCAGCGGGGGAAACATGGTTGAAGCGCACTCACTAGCACTGCACACTCGAGAGGAGGGTTGAGGGACGGCTGTTTTGTGAATTTTTGAGGGTTTGAGGGAGAACTTGGCGAATTTACAATGCAACCTTCGGATCGTATGTTGTGCCAGACTGAAGTTGGTGAAACACAAATAGAACTGTCTGTCACGTGAAATGAAAGTGCGACAGTGGCGACGCCACGGACAGGTGGAGAGCTAGCGCGACAAGCGCCCGATGGCAGGCAACCAGGAATACCATTTTGAATGTGGTTCTTGAGAAAAAACACACACAGGAAAATATAAACACCCACAGAGAAAAAAGCTTACCCCACAAAAAAACTCAGGTCAAAAAAAATCACACATGAAAAGAAACCCACACCGAAAAAAGCCCAAACGGATAAAAACTCACGTAGAAAAAAAAAGCTCACACTTAAAATACCTACGTATCAAAAAAACCGCATAGAAAGAATAAGTTATTACGTTTCCCCACTAGCTCCTACTCATTAATAACCTCTTTTTTGTTTTATTCTACTGTCATAACTGACTAAAAAATAGTATATTGACTAGTAAAATAAATGTATATGACCTGACCTGACCTGACCTGACTAGAAAAAACCAGATGAAAAAAAACTCACGTCAAAAAAAATCACACATGGAAAAAAGCCCACAGAGAATAATGCCCACAAAGAAAAAACTCCACATGAAAAAAACCCACACCCAAAAAAGCCCAAACGGATAAAAACTCACGTAGAAAAAAAAGCTCACCCTTAAAATACCTACGTATCAAAAAAAACCGCATAGAAAGAATAAGTTATTACGTTTCCCCACTAGCTCCTATTCATTAATAACCTCTTTTTTGTCCTATTTTACTGTCATAACTCACTAAAAAATAGTATATTGACTAGTAAAAAAAAATTGTATATGACCTGACCTGACCTGACTAAAAAAAACCAGACGAAAAATGCGCACAGGAAAATATAAACACCCACAGAGAAAAAAAGCTTACACGGAAAAATGCCCACAAAAAAAACTCACGTCGAAAAAAATGTCACATGGTAAAAAACCTAAACGGATAAAAACTCATGTAGAAAAAAAAAGCTCACAGTTATATCCAAATATCAAAAAAAAAACACAGAAAGAATAAGTTATTACGTTTCCCCACTAGCTCCTATTCATTAATAACCTCTTTTTTGTTTTATTCTACTATCATAACTGACTAAAAAATAGTATATTGACTAGTAAAATAAATGTATATGACCTGACCTGACCTGACTAGAAAAAACCAGACGAAAAAAACTCACTTCAAAAAAAATCACACATGGAAAAAAGCCCACACAGAATAATGCCCACAAAGAAAAAACTCCACATGAAAAAAAACCCACACCCAAAAAAGCCCAAACGGATAAAAACTCACATAGAAAAAAAAGCTCACCCTTAAAATACCTACGTATCAAAAAAAACCGCATAGAAAGAATAAGTTATTACGTTTCCCCACTAGCTCCTATTCATTAATAACCTCTTTTTTGTCCTATTCTACTGTCATAACTCACTAAAAAATAGTATATTGACTAGTAAAAAAAATTGTATATGACCTGACCTGACCTGACTAGAAAAAACCAGACGAAAAATGCGCACAGGAAAATATAAACACCCACAGAGAAAAAAAGCTTATACGGAAAAATGCCCACAAAAAAAACTCACGTCGAAAAAAATCTCACATGGTAAAAGGCCTAAACGGATAAAAACTCACGTAGAAAAACACATAGAAAGAATAAGTTATTACGTTTCCCCACTAGCTCCTATTCATTAATAAACTCTTTTTTGTCTTATTCTACTATTATAACTCACTAAAAAATAGTATATTGTTTGTAAGGCATGACGAAGCAGTACTTCAATAGAATGAGTGCCACAATTAAGTCTTATAAAACGAATGTAATATACTATTTTGTTTGTTTTTGTTTAATTTAATTTATTACAATCTGTTCAAACTATTTCCTCTTAATTTTGTTAATTATTCGGGCTTTATCAATAAACGACTGATGACTGATGACCCCCACTGCCAATACAACTCTTAGGAGTTGCACAAAAGTTCGCTTTGTGAAACTATTTTCAATTTCACAATGAACACTTTGTGAAATCAAAGTAGTAAAAAATATTTTATGCCATATTTTTCAAATTCACTCTACTTTTTTTGTTTACTTAAATGATACACTATAAATTCAACATTCTAGGACCTACAGAATCGTAAAAAAGAGGGATAATCTTGTCTTGTCGGCATCATTTTGTTTTGTTTTCGCTTTCGTATAGAGATTGCATCAATTATCTAAATTCTGTTAAAATGATCATTGTTAGAACAGTACCTGTGTTTACTACAGCCGGGTATAGCAACTCGAATATCGCAGCAATTTTCTCAAAAACTTAAATATTTTGAAAAAAAAAAACAAAAACGTTTCAAATGAGTCGATTGTAATATTTTCGGGGTGATGCAGCTGACATTTTATCATTTAACGTTCTCAAGGTGCCTCCATCTTAAAGTCTATATTTTTTGAGCGAAATAAGAAGCTAATTTTTATCATTCCGCTTTAGCGGTTCTTAAAATTTGGGACCAAAACAATTTTTTGTGAAAACTTTGATTTTTCGATATACAAGAATTTTACTTTACGATGCGTTTTGCTATTCCCTACCCAACTTCAAATTTTTGCTAAATTATTCCTTAACATAGGGGATAATTTGATATTCATAATTTGCGAGAATAACAATACAAAAAATTATTGTAAAAAGGAATGACAAATGCGGAGAGATCACTCAGTCTAGGTTTAAGATAAATTTATATAACTTTAAATTTGTAAGTAAAACAAAAAAATACAGCAAATAAAATTGAGTTGTCTTTGTCTAAAAAAAAATTATTGGTTATCTTAATTTAAAAAGCTCATTTTTGTATAGGATTATAGCAAAAACTGATTCTAAAATACTAAAATATTTTTATTTTTATCCGAATAATTATAATTTTATAAATCTCTCCAGGATCACAGAGATTGTTTTTTTTTTAGTGAGTTAATTTTTCCGTGAGTTTTCTACTTGTGGGTATTTTTCATATGAGTTTTTTTTTGGGTTTTATTCTGTGTGGGCTTTTTCCAATGTGGAGTTGTTTCCATGTAAAATTTTTTCTATGTGCGTTTATCTCTACGTGGGCTTATTTCTGTGTGGGTTTTTTCCGTGTGAGTATTTTCGGTGTGAGCTTTTTTCCGTGTGAGCACTTTTCTTCTGCACATTTTGCATGTGGGCTTATTTCGTGGATTCAAAATAAATAGCTAATAATTTTTTGCGACTTGTTTTATTTTCCTATTACCTCATACAATCCTCTTGCAAAGAATGCCAAAGTTACATGATAATAGCAAAAGAAGAAATGGTTTTACTTTCTTAGTTGACTTTCAGAACTTTTCATAAGAAGAAAGAATATTCCAAATTTTGGCTACTTGATAGTTATGGCCACTCTCTTAAAATTTTATCGTTAATATTAAAAGCTTTTATTTAACTTACTCTGTGGTCTGTATGTCTGTTTTCATATTTCCGGAGCCAAATTTGAAAGGGTTCCCGTTGTTCCAAAAAATTTAAATTTTGCATTCTTACTTAATCTGCGTGACAATGCAAAACTATTTAGTTAAATACCCCCTAGAGGGGTTAAATGGGGTTTAAGAGTTTTAGGTTATCTTTACAAATGGGTTTTCGATGTGTACATATCGTAACTTATACCAACATTAACGGTATGTTGGTCATTGTGAAATATATTCTTCTATCACATACCACTAAACAAGTTTGCACAAATCAGCAAAATAATGGTGTTAAATAATACGATGAAACTAAATTCTAGAGAAAATGACGTTTAGAATAAGTGGAGTCTAAAAAGCAATAAATAAAAAAAATGTTTTTTTAGAAAAAATCTTTTATTTAAAAGATGCACTAAAAAGCAAAAAATAATGTTTTTCTATCAGAGGAAAAGATTTTTGCTTATAAATTAGGATTTTTAAATTTATAAAAGTTTTGGGGACGGTCATAAGTTATAACAATACGGCATTACAGAATTACTTTTTTAAACTGAGCACAGTTACCAAAACTTTTATAAATTTTAAAATCCTAATTCGCAAGCAAAAACATTCTCCTTTTATAGAAAAATATTATTTTTTGCTTTTTAGTGCATCTTTTAAATGAAATCTTTTTTCGAAAAAAAAATTTTTTTAGTTTTTTTATTTCATATCCAATGGTTTTCAGTCTACTGAGACTGAATCGCCTGCAAAGTACAAACCAAATAAAAATTTCTGTTTGCCTTATCACAGGATATGAAAACTGCGTCATTCACTATCACGTATTTCCATTCCGTTCTAAACATTTCGTTAAATCCACTTGTTGATCCCCAACTCAGGCAAGTATTGATTTTGCCCAGACATGCTCAGTCACAACAACCAGTCATCAATCCGCAATATGTTAGCCGCTTAATCACCACACAATGGAAGATTTACTCCTCAATATTGTTAAAGAATCGACGGGAACGAAATTGTCGAATTTAAAACAGAGCGCACAAGAAGCCCACGGTAAGTCCCCGAATCAAACGCACCACAAACTTCCACCAAACCATTTCAGATCTGCTATGCAACCAGAACAACCTCCTCCGCAGCCCCAGCCACGAGCTACGAACCGCCTGCTTTATTCCTCTGAAATTGGCCCTCGAAAGCAAAAAGAGCAAACTTGTGTCGCTGGCCCTGACAGGACTCAATGTAAGTGATGACACTGGCGCAACAAGTCGCCAAAATAATCGCTAATCGAAGTTGTTTGAGCCAAAATTAAGGTTCTAGGCCTCAAATTTAGTGTAAGATGACGATTTTAGAAATGTTCTAAATGTCTGAGGAGTAAACCGTATCCTAAATTTTGTATACCAGATTTTTTAAAATTTCTACGGGATTTGGTCTGATTTCTAAGATTTTTGCCAATTTTTTTAAATGATTTTCTGTGATTTGATTGATTGCTCAAGATTTTTTTTTGATTTCTTCTGCGGTTTACCCTTCGTGAATGTCATGGTGTATTTTTGGTCTAAACATTCTGATTTTAAATTGGGAGTATAACTCATAGAAGCTTCAGAGCTTTAACCATTCAAATAAATGTAAAATAACTTTTTGACTGTTGGAACTAGTGTAAAATGTTCGGCACCATCGTAAATGACGTAAAAATTTTTTTTGTATTTTTTGTGTCTTCTCCTTTTATTCTTGGCACAATTATACATTTCATATATTTGTATTCCGATTCGAACTCGATTACAAATTGTGAAAAATTAGATAGTCACACAGATAGTCATCTCTTCTTTGTTCACCTCTTCAAAAAATTACAACATTTTTAGTTAGATAGAGAGTAAAATAAATAGATTAGAATCATGTTCATTGTGACTCTTGATAGAACACAAGAATTGTTTCTAAAAACCTGTATGGGTTTCCAAAAATAAATAATTTAATGTGTATTATTTGAATCTAGTATTTTGTGACTTTTGTATATTTGGCTGCGCACATTAGGTGCAGCTGTGTAAAACACCCTATATATTCAACTTTATTCTTGAGGATTTTATAAAAATAGTGTACACACATTCGCTCACTGATTTTCTGTTTTGTTGGAAGTTTTTGAATCGCATAAATCGAAAAAAAGTACGTTGTCTGTTGTTAGCTGTTAAGATGTCACTGCATCTTCAGCTCCGGCTATTTTGAGTAGAACATAAAAATAAAAAACGTTTTTATCCCGTAAAAGTTTATATTTTCAGCTGAATTTTTATTGATTTGAAGAGTACTTTGCTATCTTTTTTCCGTCCCTTTCTTGAATACTCTCGACACGGAAAAATAAAGTCATGCTTTTTCATGTACGAGTACATGTAGAACAACTGTTAATTTAGATTTTTTTGATATTAAAAAATAATTGTTATAAATTAATATAATTCTGTAATGCAGAACTGTAAACAGTAGCTAAAACTGTGATCTTTCAAGTTCATTATTTGTGGATTTCTATTAAACAGTTATATTTTTTGTATTCTTTTAGAATTTAATTTTAAAAAAATGAGTATTTAGTTTAGCGTATTTAGTTTATATAAGCAGGTAACTATACCTCTTCGGATAGAGCTAAATGAAAATGAGATACAATACCTAGAAAAGAGTGAGAAAGTGCGGCTACTATAATTCTTTTAAATCTATATAAAGCCAAAAATAAAGTAGAAAAAAAATAAGAATGTAAAATTTTGATAATTGTAGAATCTGTTTTAAGCGTAGGACAACATATTTTCTAAAATTATTGTTTAAATAAAGGCATTTTTTTTAAAAAGCGCATCAAAAGTTTGGTTAAATTTGTTTGGGATATTCGATTTTTCTTATGAGTTAAAAAGTATCGATGTTTCTAGTTAAGGCACAGCTGAGATTAGAAATGCGACGAGCAAAGGCAAACTTACTTTTTTAAGAATAAGAATAAAGAATTTGAGGCCTGAAGAAGAAACAATTAATTTTCGAAAAGTTGCTAAAAAATGTAATTGTTCTATTCTATTCAACCATCAACAAAAAAAGCATTAGCGTACTGTAAATTAGATTCTAATTTATTTCAGGCAATTATTATTGCCAGTTTTTATTAAAAATTCTGTAACTTGTTTAAAGAGCTGCAAAAATTTAACAATTGTTAAAATCCCAAATCTAAATTTTTTATGGGTTATTGAAATAGTAACGACACTACACTTAACGGTTATTAAATTTTAATAATTTTATTGGAGAATAGGTTTTATAGTCTTATTATTTTATTATCCATACAGCAACTAAGTTTTATTAACTTTGACTATTTTTTTTCAATATTATTAATTTTGGAAATCGAACTATTAATAAAAATTCTACAGCGTCTGCTCTTTTTAAAAATCACACTGTGTAAGTATGTAGTGAGATGACATCAGGACAGTGGCGCGTTTAATGAAATTTTATATTAAAATTTAATGTAAATAAGTTATAATGTAAAACAATTGGTAATAAATAATGAAAAAATAACAATTTTGGAAAAGTCATTCAAGTCAGTTTCTTTCTTCAGAAAGTGTAATAACTTATCCATAGTCAATAAAGAACACTAAAAGTACCGTGGGATTTTCTAAAATTTTGATCTAGTTATCCATGACAGTTATTTTAACTCGGAATTAAGATTCTAACTTTATTAGTTTATTATACAAGTAAAGAAAAGTTGTACATTATCTATGAGTGATGCTCACTTTATTCTACAGATTAAGATATATGTAGTTATTAATAATTCGAGTGCTAAAACACAAGCTTAAAGTTCGAGGGCTGTTGTTATGCAACGAGCGTATGCGAGTTGCATCATTATACACCTAAGAACTTTAAGCATTTTCGTATGAGTGTTATTATAGTTTTTTTTTGTTGCAACATTTGAATTTAAAATACGTTGCTAGGGAAAGCGTGTTTTAAAATAGTGTTTATAATACAGGGTTCAGATATTAAAAAGAAGGCTTAAAATATTACCAACAAAAAAGGTAGACTACCTCTACTCGTATCTATGGAATAACATTATTAAACCTATAAGAGAAAAAATGTTATGTTCTTCGGTGAACAATTTGAACAGATAAGGCGATGCTGAAGTTAGTTACGCAATATGTTTCACTGCTAGCGTAACTGTCATGGATGACTAGATCAAAATTTTTAAAAACCTTTTGGTATAATTTGTATTTCTTCGTGAAAACGCGTTTCTCACCTAATTTTTTTTTTTTAATAATATTTATTTTCAACAGGTGAAACACCCAATTACAGAAAATAAACTTAAACTTAATGATCGTGCTGCATGCAAGAACTAATAATTTAAATAAACTAAAACAAACTAATAATAATACTATAATATTAAATTAAGAAACAAGAACTAAAATTAAATTTTACCTAGCCACTAAAGTAACTAATTATATGATTTTTAATGTAATTAAATGAATGAAAATGAATATCACAAATACTGCTAATTTTGTTAAAATTACTACACATTACATATAAAGGTGATTTTAATAGAACATTCGTATTACAACTGCAACTGTAAAAAGTCATGGGATGACGTGAGTTAATTCTAGGAACCAGAAAAATTATCTTATTAACAAGAGCAATACAGTCAATCTTGTTGTTTAGTAATTTATGTAAAAATGCAATACTTGAGATAATTCTCCTAATTTCTAGAGAATTGATATTAAATGTCCTTAAAAGCACTAGTTGGTCACATCCCCTATCGGGGTAATTTTTAAAAGAAATATACCATAGCAGTTTCAAAAATTTTCTTTGGACTGATTCAATACTATTTATGTGTGTGGCATATATAGGTGACCAAATAATTGCACAATAATTTAACTTGGAGCGTACAAGGGCAAAAAATAAGACTTTTATGGCTCTTAAATTAGTAAACTCTCTACAGTTGCGATAAATAAATCCTAAAGTTTTATACGCGCTATTAACAATATTTGTAATATGATTCACAAATAAAAGTTTGTTATATATTTAGGTTTAGCCTATTAGCTTCGCACCACTGGAGGAGATTGTTGATGTTATTCTGCAAGACTTGACAATCATTACCGGTTTTTATGATATTATAAAGCTTAAGGTCATCAGCAAATAGAAGACTGTTACAAGTTACTGCTGCAGTAATATCGTTTATAAATAATAGAAAAAGTAAAGGACCTAAATTTGAGCCTTGCGGCACTCCGGAAGTTGGTACGAAGCTAGAAGATAAACAGTTCCTGTATCTAACAAAGTGTTCACGATTAACAAGATAGGAAGTTAAGAGATCAAGTAGGAAGCTACTGAAACCTATGTGCCGTAATTTATCGAGAAGTATAAAATAATCCATTTGGTCAAACGCCTTCTGAAAGTCCGTGTACACTACGTCGACTTGCCCATTTACATCTAGCTCAACAGCGACACCTTGAGTGAAATGTAACAAATTTGTCACGGTAGACCGTTTCTCCATAAAACCATGCTGAGTAGGCGTTATAATGTGTTTGATGTTTGGGTAAATTCTTCTGTATAATACAGTCTCAAAAATTTTGGCAAAGTTAGATAGCAGTGCGATGGGTCTATAGTTATGAACATCAGAAATATCACCTTTTTTAAATACCGGGCAAATAATAGATTTTTTCCAAACTGCAGGAAAAGTAGAGGTTTTAACAATAAGATTGAATAAATAAAAAAGAGGTTTGACAAAAATATGAGCACAGTCTTTGACGAGGAAACTTGGAATGCCATCAACACCAGAGGTAAACGAATCTTTTGACCGTACTAACGCTTGGAAAATTTCTTCTTCAGTAATGTTATCTATAGAGACCGTGATGTTATTAATCAGTGAGGAAGCATCGTTTTTGTTTACAGTCTGCTGGGACTGAATATACACACTACTGAAATAGTTACTGAAAGCATTGACTATGGAGAGCGGGTCATGTAATTCTTGATTATTGTACTTCATAAGACCTGGGATCCTGGTTGCACTTTTCTTTTGTTGAACAAATTTCCAGAAATTTTTAGGGTTGTTTGTTAAAGATTCTTGAGTTACACGGATATACGTTTTGTGGGCAGAGGATATTAGTGATTTGGAGCAAGAACGATAGTGTTTGAAGAGGTTAAGAATATCATCCCTTTTAGTTTTCTTCTTACGGAGACAGTTGATAATCTCACCATTAAACCATGGAGGATAGTGATATTTGCCGTTTTTTTGAGATGAGTACTTCGGCACATGTAATGCAAAGATGTTGTTTAGTGTGTCATAAAACAGGGAACATGCTTTTTCGATATCATTATAATTAATTAAAAAAGACCAGTCAATAGAATAAAGGGATTCTAATTTACTTAAACGGACCGAAAAGTTACCAATGAAGAGCAGAAATGACACAAACTCACTTATTTTACATAAAGCTAGTACAGACCAAAAAAGATAAAAATATTTTTTTTGTTACATCAGTCTTATCATTAGATTAGAAACTCAATATACTTAATTTTTTTTTAAAATCTTTCAAAACGTACAATCACGTTTGAACGTTTGAACTGACAAAAGTCTCTATGTTGGGTATTTTGTAGAAAATAGTGAGGGACGAGCGCTTCCAATCGGGCACTGAACCAGAAGATGATTCTCTCTGGCTCCCCGCGCAGTTACTCCTCGCTACATCTTCTATGCTAACACAATGCGAGGACACACAAGTCCACATCTTGCGCGTAGTCCTAAACCTGGCATGTTCAGCAAGCTGGGCCTTGAACGGCCGTTTGGTCATGCTTCTGATAACACGATGTGGAGAGGCCTACGAAAACGGTACACAACCTGTCCGAGCAGCTGCTCAAGCCGCAGCGAGCCAAACTCTGACCGCCTTTTGCACCTTCTTGGACGAAGAGTGCCAAGAAATCTTACAACAGCAGCAAAAGCACAAAAATTCAGGCAGCAGTGCCGAGATGGTGTACACGAAAACGTCGGCAGTTGCGTGTTTTAACGAAGCAATTCCTGTTATGCAATACTTGTGCAGCAGACTAGAAGAGGCCAAAACGTAAGGAGTTGGGGAAATTTTGTTTTGTTTTTTTTCTAGTTGCGATTTCAGGCAACCAAAATCGGCCGATCTTACGATTTTTCTCCTTGAGTGTCTCCTAACCCTTGTCAACACCCTTCCACACACCGTTCATTCTAACATCCACTTCACCACTTTCCTTTGGCAACGCTTTTGTCCCGCCCTTTTGTCCCTTCTGGGTGCTCCGGGTGACCCAACTGGGCATTCCCTCACCACCAATCAGAGCAAAATCATCTACAGTATCGGTATCCAAGTCGTGCGTCTTGTTGGTCGTGAACGTGCCCTTCGTCCTGTCCTTGAAGCCCTTTTCCATCGTATGCTCCTTCTCCCGAGTCCACTCAAAAGACTTGAACCTTTAAGGGCCGCCCGTGAACTGTTAAGGTCGCCAGGGCGTCTCGCTGATCTTTTGCTACTTAGTGGGGCTATTCATAGACATGCGGGGGACGATATGGCTATAATCCGACTGTAATTACTTCAATTTTTGTGAGGTAAAACAAAGATGAAATTTTTTTTTTAGAATTATGGATTCGATTGAGGAGTCGTCACAATGTAGCGACACGAATGTACTTTTGGCGAGTGTTGAGTGTGTGGGGGCGCTTTTAGGGTCACTTGAGGCGCTTTGTAGGGGCGAGGGGCTCAATCAAGAGGGTGCAGAAATTGCAAATTCGAGATATGTGACTTTGGAACAGGCTGACTATACTGGACCTTTGACGTATCAGTCGTTGGCAAGGCTTCCGAAGCCCTACCGGTAGTGTTATTATTATTACTAAGTGCAATTCAAAACGCGTCACCTAGAAAAAGTGCTTTGAAAATAACCGCACTCGAAATTTTTTTGTTTTGATTTTTTTACATGTACGTTTTTTCCTTGATTTCCTCCAATTTTCCCGATTTCAATTGTATAGGTCTTTTTAAAAAAATTGTGCGGCATGCATTTTTCTGGAGCAATTATTAAAAACACATTAATTAATAATAGTTTTTCGGAAAATAAGTAGAAAATAGATAGTCTTCTAGAAGACATTTTTTTAACAATTTTTCGATCATTTTACGTCCAATGGTGGTTTTAGATACGAAATAAATTTTTTTGTTCAAAAGTTCAAAAGTATTGCAAAAAATTCATTTTGCAAAAAAATCCCCAGAGTGGTAGATTTTATGTACGAAACGAATTGGAGATAAAAATAAATTAAATATATTTACGTGTTATTTAAAACGAATATCTCGGCGCATCCACCAATTTTGATATCGAACGACACTTTAAAAAATGATGTATAATAGTAAATAAGTGTTATATTTTTACATCATACCGACATTTATGACGAGATTTTTAAGTTTTTAAATGTAAAACTTAATAAAAATTAACAAAAAAAGAAAATGGCAAGTGTTTAAAAAGAAAACGCCTTAAAAAAATTTTAATACGGGGTAAGTCTGCTAAAAATCTAGCTTAAAGCGTAATTAAATTGCGTAATAATTACACATAAATTATTATCAGCGTTTGTTCTTAAAAACTCTTTTTTTTCTGCTTGCAATTTTTTTCAGAATTTGTCTAATTTTTTAAACTCGTAATAAATATAGACTGAATTAGAAATATGTATTGCAAAAAAATGTATGGATTATTTTATAAAAAAAACATCCTCAGAGCAGTAGATTTTATGTACAAAACAAATTGGAGATGAAAACAAAATTAAATTTTTTTATTATTCAAAACAAATATCCCGGCGCATCCACCAATTTTGATTACGAACATTTTAAAAAATGATAAATGACAATAAGTAAGTGTTGTATTTTGACATCATACCAACATTTATGACGTGATTTTTTAGTTTTTTAAATGTAAAACTTAATAAAAATTAATAAAAAAGGTTATACTTAGTTTCATATTGCAATATTATTAGTATACAATGTTCTAGTGAAGAATAAAATAAATCGAAATTATGTTAAAAATTTATAATTAATTTCTCTACAGGTGTAGAAACAGTATAGTGTTTAAACATATGTCTCATTTCAAATTTGTTACAGAATATACTGCTGCTAGGTATCGTTTGAAATAAATATTTTTTTATAAATATGTACATGAAATATGGTAAAGTATGGAATAAGAATTTTTTGGTGGCAAGTGTGCCTTTAAAAATCTTAATTTTTACTACTAATTTAAGTTTTAAAGCTTATAAATCATGTTATAAATACGGGGTAAGTCTGCTAAAAATCTAGCTAAAAGTGTAATTTAAACGTATAATAATTACATGTATATTATTATCAACTTTTGTTATTAAAATCTCTTTTTTCTTCTTTCTCTGCATGTTTTTTTTTAAATTTGTCTACAATTTTTTACATTCTTAATAAATAAATACAGAATGATTCAAAAGTATTGCAAAAATTTTTTGAATTATTTTCTAAAAAAATCCTTAAGGTGGTAGATGTTTTTATTTACAAAACGAATTAGAGATGAAAATAAAATAAATTAATTTATTATTAATTTAAAACTAATATCCCGGCGCATCCACCAATTTTGATAACGCACAACATTTTAAAAAATGATGGATGACAGTAAGTAAGTGTTATATTGTGACATCACACTGACATTTATGACGTGATTTTCAAGTTTTTCAAATGTTACTTAATAAAAATTAATAAAAAAGGTTATACTTAGTTTCATATTGCAATATTATTAGTATTCTATGTACTAGTAAAGAATAAAGTAAATCGAAATAATGTTAAAAATTCAGAATTAATTTATCTACAGGTGTAAAGAAAGTATAGTGTGCAACACTTTTACTCACACTTTAACTTACACTCGTGTGAAATATGCTTTATTCCAAACTTGTTACAGAATGTAATTGTTATGGTTTAGAATTTATATTTTCTTATAAATATGTAAATGAAATATGGATAAAGAATAGTATATGGATTTGTTGATGAAAATAACAAGTGGTTAAAAAAAACGCTATTAAATATTTTAATTTTTACTAAAATTTTGAGTTTTAAAGCTTGTAAAACACGTGGTATAAACACTAAACATCTAACTAAAAGTATAATTAAAATGTATAATAATTACACATAAGTTATTATCAGCGCTTGTTATTTTTTTTTGTCTCTGCATGTAATTTTTTAAGAATTTGTCTACAGACTAAATCAAACGTTCATGAATCAATTTAATTTCATATTGCAATATAATTGGTATACAACGTACTAGTAAATAATTATATAAATCGAAATAATGTTAAAATTTTATAATTAATTTATTTTAATTATAAATTAATTATAATTATTATTAATTGTTTGAAATAAATATTTTCTTATAAATATGTAAATGGAATTTAGATAAAGTATAGAATAGGGATTTTTTGGTGGAAATGACAAAAAGAAAACGCTTTTAAAAATTTTAATTTTTACTAAAATTTTGAGTTTTAAAGCTTAATCACAGACTACACCTTAGATATAATGTTATAAATAAATGCATAATAATTACACATAAATTATTATCAGCGTTTGTTATTAAAAATTCTATTTTTTTCTCTGCATGTAATTTTTTTCAGAAGTTGTCTACAATTTTTTATACTTCTAATAAATACAAGCTGAATCAAAAGTATTGCAAAAAATTGCTGTTTTCATGTACGAAACGAATTGGAGATAAAAAAAGAAAATTTAATTTATGTATTATTTTATCAAATATCCCGGCGCATCCACCAATTTTGATAACGAACAACATTTTTAAAACATGATGGATGAGAGTAAATAAATGTTATAAATGTAAAACGATATTTTTGTTACCTTATTTCTGGCAATAATAAAATATAAATGAATGTGATTCCTACTTAAAATTTGTGCTACGCACTCATTTAACTAATACATGACTCAAAGATAACGAACAACTTTTCTTTACTTGTATGTGTAACAGAGTTTTAATTTTAAAACGTTAAAAAAAGGGGAAATTACAAAAATAGTATTAAAAAATTATTTTTAAATGAGCTTGAAGCACTCATTCTTTAAAATAACTTGTAACTACGGTACTCGTTACTGAAACTTGAATCCGTGCTTCAAGAATGGTATAATGAAACTTGTTTTGTAATATACTATTGTTTCACTTTTTTAATTAAAGCAAGGAAGTAAACGTCGAATTTTTAGAAAACTTTAATCATTTATTGAATTTTTATTACGGGACGTAGTTTTTCTAGGTGTTGTGGTTGCGCCTTTAATTGCATTTATTACGTTGTTATCATTATTATTATTATCAGGGACGTGGTTGCAAATTTGAAATGCCAAAGCGACTCCGACAGTAGCGGGATTGAGGGCAACGTCCCCGACATTGAAGGGGGCTCTGAATCGGATTGTTCCGGCGCAACCGAAGGCCCCGAAGAATACGGGAGCCAATCAGAGGACAGTATAATGGACGATGACAGTTTTTTAACCAACCATCAACTCCAAAAATTGCACAAACTTCCAAAATCGCTCAACTTGGGCCGAAGTGGTCTAGAAGAGTGCAATACCGACGTGGAACGTCACAACGCCCGCCATTTCGTCAAAACCTTACAAAACATACTTCTCCCAAACCTTTTATCACTAAGATCGTCCATTCAAGTCGACGAAGTTTTGCAAGAATTCGCCTCCAAGTGTTGCCAACACAACTCGGCCCAAAGCTACGAAATTTCAACGATTATGAACGCCGATGGTGTTTATTTAGCCACGTATTCGGCCCTTTTGCTCGACTTGAAGCTGATACAAGGGGGCAACCATGATGGGGGCAACAACGTCCCCATCACGGAGGCCCAGTTTGTGGAGGAGATTCATGGCAGTGGGGTTTTGGTCTACGTTTCGGCGACTTGGTTATGCGAACTTTACCAAAATGTTTTGGCCAAATCGTTGCTTCTGACGGCTGGGTATGACCCCAAAGCGCCCCAACAGCCAGCTTTGGTCAATTTATTGACAGATGTTGGTGGTTTATGTCCGTCACAGTTACTTTCCGATTGGCAGAAGTTGCAAAAAGTCCATGGAAGCCCGGAGAGTAGTCCTGAAGTTGAGGCAGGAGTTAAGCTCTCACGGAGGGTTTTGACGTGTTGTTGGGCTTCCGTGGTTTCGGTTTTAGGGGCGCCATTGGGCGAGAAAAGCACTTTTTCGGGGACTTCGGCTCTGAGTCGGTTGGTGGCGAGAAGGGCGCGGCAGAAGCATCGGCAAAGGATAAGGGATGATATCATTACGGCGTGTCTTGAGGGCCTCCATAAGGTATTTATTTATAAAATCGGGGGGAAAACCGCAGTACCTGATTTTTTGGTTCTATTTTTTTGATTTCCGCGATTTTTTTTTGAGTTTTTTTTTTGAAAAAATGTTCAAAAATGTCATTGTAAAAATATGGATATACTGTGTTAGACAAAAGTATGGAACCAAGCGTTTTGTGGCTAAACTATGTTCCTTACAAAAAAAATAAATAGTACATCATCAACTCCTTCAAAAATGTGAACATTTTTCAAGAATAAATTTTTTCGAAATTCTTTTTTGTTATTCAAAAAAATTTTTTTTAATGTAACTTTACCACGGCGATTATTTTGTTAAAAGTTTATGCTCTAAAAATTACTTCTAATTCAATAATTTTGTTTTTGTGTTTTTTTTATAGATTATTAAAGCCGCATTCCGAGCTTATTACGACGGTTTTCTGAATACCACCACTTCGACCAAGTTCGAAAAACCTTCGTAACGGGCTCGGAATGCAACTTTAATAATTTATTTTCAGAGAACCACTGGTTTAAATACAATATTATTGAATTAGAAGTAATTTCTAGAGCATGGTCTTTAACCAAAAAAATCGCCGATGTGGGGTGCCATTTAAAAAAAAATTAATAACTCGAAGACTTAAGGAATTTCGAAAAAAATTATTTCTGAAAAATGATTACATTTTTAGAGTACTTGATGATGTACTAATTGTTTTTTTCGTAAGGCACATAGTTTAGGCACAAAACGCTTGGTTCTATATTTTTGCCCAACGCTGTACTTTTTTTTGTAACAAAATATTTAAACTTGTTTGCTTGCATTTTAAATTTTTAGCCAAAGGGTTGAAAAAACATAACGTCTACCAGTTTGAAGAGAAGTTCATATTACTTTTGTTTTCAAAATGATTTCCTTGATTTATGTATTCACTGCAGATTTCTTCTAATTTGAATTAGAATTTTCTAAAGATATTCAGAAGAAATATTTAAATTCATCTATAGATTTGTTTTTATTTATCTATTTTTAGACATTTTGTTTTTTTTTTGATTTTTTTGGTTTTAACAAATTATTTTTGATTTTGTTGGATTTTCTCAAGATTTTTTCTTAATGTTTTCAAGATCACACTAACATTTCAAAATAATTTTGATGACTTCA
The DNA here is from genome assembly GCF_031307605.1 of Tribolium castaneum. Taxonomy (NCBI): domain Eukaryota; kingdom Metazoa; phylum Arthropoda; class Insecta; order Coleoptera; family Tenebrionidae; genus Tribolium; species Tribolium castaneum. The sequence continues at coordinate 9,108,630 of NC_087399.1, read as the reverse complement.
AAATTATTTGCAGATTTCTTTTCATTAGAGCTAGAAGTTTTCAGAAAAAATATCTTTTATTGATTTTTCTTGTTTTATTTTTTGGTTTTCTTCATGTTTTTCTCTCGATTTCTACAATACAGTTGCACTAAATATTCAAAATGTTACCTACATACATATTTCTTTTAATTAAAGTTACAGATGTCTTGAGGAAGTCAGAACTAGACTAGTATATAAGACTAGTCTTTATCTATCATAAAGGTTTATCTGTAAAAATTTCTTTTGATTTCCTTTGGTTTTGTTTTGCCTTGTTTCACTCTTTGTATTTCTTAATGATTTTCTTTTGCTTTTCACAAAAATTGCACCTATTGTTCAAAAAGATTTTCGTGAATTCACTCCAGATTTCGCTTAGTGTTAGAGATTTTCAGAAGAAATATTTATGTATATCTTTCTAGACATTTATACTTATCTCAACTACACAATAGGGGTATTGTTAAAAACACGTTGCATTCTAAAATTTAATTTTAAAATTTAATAAATTTTTTTCTCTGACTTTCTTAAAAGTTACACTAACTTTTTTCCAAATGATTCCTAATGTGATTTAAAATATTTACTTCAAATTTCTCATAAATAAAGCTAGAGAAACCTTAAATCTATCTATAAATTTATCTTTACTTTAAAGACTTATCTAAAAAAAATTTTTTTAATTTCGTCTACTTTTAACTTATTTTTTTTGACTTGTTTTAATTTTTTTTATTTGTTCCTGATTTTCTCAGGAGCTCCATTAATTGTTTAAATAAAAGTAATTTTATTTTCCAACAGACAAAAATGTTTATATTGGATAATTACAAAATATAATTTTAACACAAACAGAATAATTTTAAATAACAATATAAAATACATAGATAATACAAAAATAAGTAACAAGAAAAGATGAATATTTAACATTAAATTTATTGGCAAAGCTGAGACAATAACTGTTGCTTGACCGACGGATTAGTAAATTAGCAAAAAATATATCGAATTTGTTACAATACATATACAATTATACAGACGCATACAGTATGTTATGGGACAATTAAAATGATTTTCGTTGTTTAAATTATCACTGCTGATTTTTTTTAATTAGAGTTGACAAAGATTTTTAGAGGTATATCTGGTTATAGATTAATTATTTATTCATCAGTCAAGATTTATCTATAAAGCTTTATTTCGATTTCTTTTGGTTTTTGCAGATTTTTCTTGACTTTATTTTTTTTATGGTTCCTTGAATTTCCTAATAGTTTCATCATTTTTCTTTACTAAAGTTTGAGATTTCCAGAGAATATATGATATCGCATCCATCATGTTTATAGTATAATACAATTTATTTGATAAATAAGCTACATTAGTATGAGTATGAGATTGTTTTTCTAAAAGGATGGGTAAATAAGCGAAATTGTTTTACTGAAAAAAAGAGCACAAATACAAATAATAAAAGAACATCACTGAATTTGTGCGATTTAAAACAAAGAAAAAAGGAGATATATTATTATTAAGTTTATAATAATTCATTATTTCATGTGTTAGAGACAAATATATAGAGACAAATGGTGGATGCGCCGGGATAAGAAAATTTTAATATGTAGAAAATATGGTTAAATTTAATTAGTGTTATTTTACAAAAAAAAAAACAAATAACTATTATTCAAAATGTCGATTAACTACAAGCTCAACTACAAGTCTTGGATATACTAGGAAATTTTTTTATTAGTTTTATTAGTGCTCCTGACTGACTGAAAAGGCCCTTAGGTACTTTTTTAGTTTGGATAAAATCACCAACTTGATAATTTTTAGTAACTACAAATTTGGCAAGTCCTGAAAGACAGTGTTAAAAAAAATCATGGTCAATTATGATACTGACCCTTAGTCTTTTCCTCTTTACTGGTTTTCAGTATTTATTTGTTTTTTTATAAATGCCTATTGTAAAAACTGCCTCCATGAACAGATTAATTTTTATGTATTCTTAAAGATTTATCTATATCTATGAAGAATTTTTTTTTATTTTTACTGATTTTTTCGGAATTTCTTTAATTTTTTTTTCTTGCGTTCATCAAAAGTTATACTAATTTTTTAAAATGATTTTTGTGATTTAACTATTTCTTACAGATTTCTCTTAATTCGAGTTACAGTTTTCCAGAGGAAATTAGAAGAAAATTTTAAATCTATGTGTAGGTTTATCTTTATTTATTTCCTCCGGTTTTAATAGATTTTAAAAGTTTGTAAGCGATTTCCTCTGCGGTTTACCCCTCGATCAAGCTTTTAGACTTTTCAAGTGACTTTTTTTCAGGCAGCAAGCTTGAGTAACACTTTGAAACTCCAATCCCGGAGCTGCAGTATTTTATCGCTACTTTCGGCTTCTTCCTGTAAGCCACAAGGCGCCAAACTCCCTGCTTCCCACGCCCTTTCTTTGGACGTCCTTTTATCCAAAGGGCTAGCCCTTGGCTCGCACAGTGCCGCCTGTTGGCCACATGTCTTCTCCGCTTGCGTGGCCGTAGCCAACCTCGAACATGCCCTTTTTAGCAAAACTGGCTCAACTCAACTCTTGATGGTTGCCCAAAACACGCAAAACAATACCGTGACATCGAGCACTTACACCAACAGTGAGAGACTTAACATGACTTTCAATATCAGTAACGACGAAGAGACTTGGTATAAGCCGTTGTCAAATTAATTTTGGTTCTGTTTAATAGGTTTGGGTTGTAGCGTGGACGTTTACAGTTTTCTGCATAATGCCTCGTATGCCGCCACGAATTCGTCTGATGCCTCGATTGCCGAAATTGTGGAACGCAGTGGGGCACATAATGCCCAAAGTCAGGGCATTTTGAGAGGAGTTCATGCAGCGAAAGTTTGCTGCGTTTTGTCGCAGAAAGCAGATGAGTTGTTTCATTCAGCTGCGTTGAGGTTGTCTCTGCCAGGGCTTTGCAGTTTCTTGACGGAGTTGTGCAAGGCGTCGCATACACAGGTTCGTGCAAATCTAAATTACACCCATTTTATCGACAAATATTCAACAATAAAAAACATTGTTTTTTGATTATCAATTAATTAATTAATTAAGAATATAGACAACTGATAAATAAGGCAAAGATTGATTATAACGATAAAAGGATTATTGAGGCTGGTAACAATAAAAGTAGAGTGGCTTGGGACATTATCAGATCTTCTAGTTCTTCATCAACACAAACTCGTAATATAGAATTACATAATAGTTCTGGCGTCTTAACAAAAGATCCTACAATTTTGGCAAATATGTTTAATAGACACTTTATTGTCAGTGATGATAGTTTACTGAAGAATAAATTTAATAATACTTTTAGTACATCTTGCTCTTCCAATTTTTTTCTTCTTTCAACTAACAAACTAGAGGTTGAAGCCATTATAAAAAGTGTATCAAAAAAGAAAGCTTCTGGATCTGATAATATTTTGGCAGATGTTAATCAAAACATTTCTGAGATTTTGGCAAATTTTATTAATAACTCTTTTAGTTCAGGCGTATTTCCGCAATCTTTAAAGGAAGCTATTGTGGTTCCTGTTTATAAAGGTAAAGGATCCAGAGCAGATATCAACAACTACCGTCCTATATCTCTTTTACCAGCGTTTTCTAAGGTGTTTGAAAGGTTATTGTACAATCGTCTTTACAACTATCTCGTATTCAACAACTTTCTCTCCAATTGTCAGCATGGGTTTCTTAAAGATCGTTCTACAAATTCTGCAATTTTTGAAACATTAAATTATATTGTAAACTGTTTAGATCGTGGGGAATCAGTCATCGGTATTTATTTTGACCTTACTAAAGCATTTGACACACTTGATCATGAAATATTATTAACCAAGTTGTTCAATATTGGTGTCAGAGGCATTGCATTAGAACTTTTCCGATCTTATTTATCCGACAGGTCTCAAAGAGTTCGTTTCACTTATAACAGTAATGGCGCTATCTTGAATGTGTTGTCTGAGCCAATAACCATTTCAAAAGGTGTTCCTCAAGGATCCATATTGGGGCCGCTGCTATTCGTTCTTTATGTAAACAATCTTAAAGAATCTTTAAATAAATACTCACCCTGTCAATTTGCTGATGATACATCTTGTATAGCAATAGGTAAAGACCTACACACTACTTCTGCGGAAGCTTCGGACGCAATTTCTAAAATGTATAAATATTGTGAGGCTCAGTTTTTAGACTTAAATATGAACAAAACTCTTGTGGTACAATATAGAAATGGCCCAATGTCATCCAGTATCTATATTAAGCTTGGTACAAAATCTGTTCCGTTGGCCGATGAAGTAAAGTTTTTAGGCTTATACATCGATACAGCTTTAAAATTTAACGCACATAGTAATTATGTATGTCGCAAACTAGCCAAATATTCATACATTATTCGTAACTTGCGCACTAGTGTAAGTATAGATACTTTAAAAATGTTTTATTTTGCGTATGTACACTCTACTCTCTCGTATGGATTAATATTTTGGGGCTCTTCTACCAGTTCAAAAGAAGCCTTTGTGTTGCAAAAAAGAATCATACGATGCATGCTTTTCAAAAAACCACATGAGAGTTGTAAGCCCTTTTTTAAATCACTTGAAATTCTACCTCTAACATCAATGTATATCTACAGTCTCGCAGTATTTGTGAAAGAGAATGAGCATCTCTTTGAAAAAAATAAAGACAAATATGATGTAAGTTTCAATAAAGTTACAAGGTTCTGTAAAGACATCCGAATTCCAGAAAATAACTCCTCTTTTTTTAAAAATGGTGTTTATTATAAGTCTGTTCAGATTTTCAGAAATTTGCCGCAGGACATTCGTTTGCTAAATTCGCTGACACAATTTAAATCTAAGTTAAAATCATATTTATTAGAGCATTGCTATTATAAACTTGATGATTTTGTTAACTAACAAAGTTAACATGCTCGATACGACGGTGCCGATATCTCGGAAGAGATCAATGGCTGTACGAATTATTATTATTATTATTATTATTATTATTATTATTATTATTATTATTATTATTATTATTATTATTATTATTATTATTATTATTATTATTATTATAAGGAGAAATCGTTTTTTAGCGTAATTTTTTTATTGGTAATCTATTTTGCTTATTTAAAGCACGCAGCAGCGTGTATAAATAAAGTGTCCATGGCAACATTAGTAACCCAAGAAACGTGAAGTATAAGTGGCAACTTTTTAATGATTATAATGATAGTATTTATTATATCAAAGTGTACCAACAAAAAAATAACGTAAATTATTCGTGCATAACTAGTCTTCAAAGCACTTGCTTTATTTCGAGCACTCCGACTACGTCGTCGTGCTCGAAAAATCGCGCGTGTTTTAAAAACCTCCTTAAAAGTAAAGCCATTACTTTAATGAGTTAAAAGCAAAAATCACACATTTGTATTATTCTTTTAAAGAAAAGACGTTGATTGTAAGAGCATTTTCTTATATCGGTCAAGAAAAGCACAAAGGAGATTTTAAAATTTACATTCTTTGCCTGTTTTTTATTTCGAAATTAAAAAATAAATATTTTCTAATTTTTGCAAAAAAATCTGAGGTTTTTTAATAGACTTTAGCACCGTTTGCAAAAGCGACATTAATAAGTTCATTGCTATTAAATGTCAGATTAACTGCTCATGTGACCTAATTGGACCAATTATATGCTGTGATTCGTGAGCTTTTTGCGAATGAACTTAAATTACTGATCACTCTATTCTGAATTTGTTCCACGTATCGATTGATTTGTTAAATAAAAATTTGTCTAATTTAAAAGAAACTTTTATTTTCTTGTCGACACAGTTCAAAATCTGTATTTTTCAGCTAACTAACTTTATTTCGTAACAAAAAAAAAGTTTAATATTTGGGGTATATTTCGTTCGAATCTCTTAGGTTGAATACATGCTAGAAATTGCCGAATTTTTTTATGGAAAATGAGATTTTTTTTCTTTAATGAAAGTTGTAAGTTTTATTTTTTAACTTATTTTTGTAACCGATTTAAATGATTTTTTAAAAAAGAATTCGTTTTTATTTATTGTTTCCTAATTGGGATTGAGGATTGAGGACCAGTAACGAATTTCCTCTCTGTGTTGTCTACTAGTTTCTTGGTTTTATTTATTGATCACTTTATCAAGACTAAAAAATACAATTCAAAGACCACATTTACAAGTCATTAGCAATTAATAATTTATTATTATCAAACATTATTTAAATTTTACATGTAACTGCCGTTTTTGCGCAACTATCTGACTTTTTAAATGATTTGCCTTTTTCGGTTGAAGTGGTATCAGATATTTGTTTCAAAATAAAATTTTACTTCATATTTTTTTTAACGATACAGAAAATCACAAAACAAATTCTTAATTAAATTCTAAGTTTTACGGCATATTTCGATCAATTAAACTTATACTATTTTAACGTAAATTGTTAAATTTGTGTAAAAAATATAGTTTGCATTGAGTTATTTTTGCTCTTTTAGAGAATTATTATTTTTTCCAGATATATTCCAGAAATCCCAGGATTGATTATTGAAAATTTTCTTATCGATGCAGAAAGTTGTAACAAATTTTTCACCTTATTTTGTTCTATTCAGGGTCTATTTATACAACCGTCATTAATTTATTCTAAAATTCAATATTAAATACGTGATTAACTAATCGGGTGACCAAATTGAACCAATCAGATATTCACATTTACGTAATTAGCTTTTCACAACGCATTAAATTTTAATTGAGCTTTATATAAACCGGCCTTTAGCTCATTTTTAAATAAAATTCTCTCTTGTTAAGAAGTATGTTTTTCTAATGATATGGCAATTCCAATTTAATTAGTGCCAGATATCGCAAGATAGAAAAAAATTCTTATTACAAAAATTCTTTATTGCAACAGATAATCACACGTAGATGTGATATACACAAACATACAAGAGAACAGGGTGAAGTTTCTAAAAGTCTTGTTTATTCTTCTAATTAATATTTACATTCTATTATTTCTTCACACGTTACTGTACTTGTAATAGAACGAAGTAGTGATTGGACGCATAAATTCAAATTAAAAAAAAGTAGTACAACAATACAACGTCAAATTACTTGTTTTTTAAATTTGTTTTTATACTTCGTCACTACACACAAGACACAAAAAATTGTTTAATTTATTTATAAATAAATGAGTTGTTAGCTGTTTTCGTATAACCTGGTTTTTTACATTTTATTTTAGAGTATTTGTTTTGTTGTAAGTCTAAAATTGCAAGAACTAGCATTTTGAATAACAAAAAATTAGTAAATGTTTGGTAAATGTTGTTTGAACTTTTATTATTATTATTATAAGCATCCTTAAGAAAGAGCTGTCAAGTCAGCACAGGTAAAAAGCTATGAACCACTGGTATAATTTTTGTCTTAAAAGAAAAAACAAAAACATTTTACTCGTAACTTTGGATTATTTACGTGTTTTTAAAGTAAACATAAGCGTCAAACAATAACAGTACCAATTTTTTGTGCAGCGATTTAAACAATTAATTAATTGAATAATTGTGATTGTAAAGAGTACTTGTAGAGAGGTTCTGAAGAAATTTAATAGCATATGCTGATTAAATTTTAGTTTTAATGTGTAAATATTAGTTCTTGGGTCACAGAAAAAATATTTTTTATTACACAGCTCTTTACCCGTTATGAGGACACCCCTCGCCAGCAGAAAAAATGGTGGAAAAAAGAGCTCGAATCCCAGCAAAAACCCCCAGCCACTCTCCTCCTCCACCGAATCGGTGAAGTAACCCTCAAGTGCATCCGTTCCGGCCGCCCTTTAATCCACACCATGAAAGTCTGGTCGATCGTCGGCCCCCATTTCATGCAAGCAGCGTGTCACAAAGACCGCACAATCTCCAAAAAAGCAGTCCAATGCATCCATGACGCAGTCACCGCCCTATTAAACGAACAAGCCGAACTGCCACACTTCCACTTCAACGAAGCCCTAATCAAACCATTCGAAAACCTCCTCTGTCTGGAACTGTGCGACTTGGACGTCCAAGACCAAATCGTGTCCTGCCTTTGCGAGTTCGTGGAAGCCAACAGGACAGAGATCTGCTCGGGTTGGAGGCCACTTTTCGGGACTTTACGAGTTACCAATGCGAAAAATAACGCAGCTGCGATTTTGGACGTGTTCCGGATTTTCCTCTCGACTGATAATACGCTGGTGTTTGCGAACGCGGCTTTGGACTACATTTTGTGTCTTTTGTCACACATCAAAAACGCCAATTTTGAGGAAAACGAGCCGCAAGTTAAACAACAAGAGAGTAAGAAAGGGGCGTTTTTGGATAAAGATGATTTTGCCTCAAAACTGGTCATCGGACCGGTTGATCTATGCATCGAAAGCCTCAAACTCCTCCAAAATTGCGCCGCCATCTTATCAATGATGTACAACATGCCGAAATGTCCCTCCTTTAACGTCACACATCGCATGAACATTGACACCGATCCGCAAGTTGTTGATCCAATCATCCAGAATATTGAAGTTGTTAACTTCAACCAAGACCATTACGACCCGATTAGTTACTCGATTTTGGGGACCAGACACGACTTAGAATTGTGCGAATCAAGTGGTATTACTTTAGCCAAAATGGATCGGCAAAGTAACGTTTTGAAAATCTGGTACATTCTCCTTGAAGGACTCTCCTCAGCTTCTATCATGTCAGCTCATAAAAACCAACCATTTGTTGTTGAAACCCTCTTCAAACTTTTAAGGGATTTGATTGATAACCCGGGCGTTAACTTTGGGTTATATTCCATAAATCACTTGCTACTCCCGATGGTTCAAAACTGGATGCGCCAGAACAGCAAGATCCAAAAACCGGGCGAAATCTGGCAAAACTTCAAGCACTGTTGTGGCTTAGCTAGCGAGCTTGTGGTCGATTATTTGCACCATTTGCAAGGTTTTGGCCCTTTTGTTGAAAACCCAGCCGCTACTTTGGCCCTCAAACAACTCCTCTTGATCCTAATCGAGTGTATAACACAACCTAGCGAAAACATAGCCCGGTTAGGGACTTCCTGCATCCGTCACGTTATTTTAAGTGCTGGTAAGATTTTGACTGGAGGGCAATGGGAAATTCTGGTCGTGGCCCTACACAGGGCTTGCACCATCTCGCTTAACCCTCTCCACCAACTAACTCTCGCATTTAAAGAGAACTCGGATAGTTTTTACGGCGACTTGGCGACAGTTAAAGTCGCAGCGCGTAAAGACAGCACAGTGTCCGAAAACGAGAGGTTGTACGAGCTTGCCCAGCAAGTTTTCCTCATGCAATGCCAACGCAACTGTCTCAAGTGCGACAAGTTGTGCGAGTGTGATGCCAGTATGACGATTGATGATCGCAGTTATGTTTTCCTCCTCTATCCGCTTGACATGTCTTCGATTTTGAACCCCGATTTGTATACAGTGCGGGTTCCATTTCGCAATTTGGTTGTTGGGATTTTGGCGCATCAAATGCTCGTTCAGACGATTTCCAGCGCGCTTTTGCAAAATTTGAATCATATCACGCCGATTTTGAACATTTTGCAAATCAATTCGTGCAGTTTAAGGGGGATTTTGACGCATGTTAACGCCAAACATGTCGATATTCTGTTGAAGTGTTTGGATGTGAGTAATGCCAGAGCGAAGCAGTTTGATGTCAGGCCCGGTTTGAAATTTTTGACTCAGAAGGTTGGGAATTTGAGCAAGGCGGCGAATTTGTACACACAGGCAAACACTTCAGAGGTGGTCCAAATCATTGTTTTAATCGAGTTGTGTCTTGATGGCATTGAGAAATATTCAATCAAACCCAAAGACTTGAAAGAATTGTTGGGGAAGGATGGTAAAGTTAGGTGTTCTAGTGATTTGGACTACGTGGAGCAATTTTTGCGACGGTTGCAAAACAAGTGGGAGTTTTTGTGCGAATCTTACATCAACCTAACGATAAACATCCCAGTGCAAGACAGTGAAGACGAATTGAAGAGTTCTAGTGATAATCTTGACCAAATTGCCGACAAACCCCGACCTTTCAAATTAGCAGATTTCAAGCAAGAAGAAGACACTTTGAGTTCAAGCACTGATTCCGAAGGTTACTTGGAGAAGGAAGTTTTGCCAAATGTGAAAACTGAAGATGAGGCAGAAAAACCCAAACTACGTCAAAGTTGTAGTCTTGACGAGACAATTTTGAAAAAGACAAAGGAAGTCTCATCGACTGATGACGAAACGAATGACATGGCGGCCAAATATACGAAACAGATCCACGACAAGTATAAAGTTGAGCTTAATTCGATTAAATACGACACTAATACGTTGCTTCAAATGCGTAAATCGACCATTTCGAGTGATAATATTACGAGTTGTGACAGTTTTGAGAAAAAGACGCCAAGTCCGAGGATTAATCCTTTTATGGTGGCTAATGTGCCACCGCCACAGCCGATACCGCCCGAAATACAGCAACAGAGGGCCATGAGTATCTTTAAGGTAGGTCAAAACTTAAAAAAAAAGTTGGCCAGACAGGGGTTTGAACCCTAGTTTTTTGAGATGTTGTTTTTGAATAAATCTTTAGTTTCGGTATCAGGTACTTTTGAGTTTTTTATTTTTGGAAAATATTTTTTATCTGGAATTGGGTAAGAAATTAAAAAAAAGAACTCGATTCGCGTTGGTACGTCAATTTTTTGAATTGTGAAATATTGATAATGTCAATAAGACCCACGGTTTTCAAATGTTAAAATGTTTATTGCAAAACCAGCTTCATCCTCAGTGTTACATTTAAAGTGAATAAAAGCTAAATTAGTTACGAAAGAAATTTTAAAGAAAGATTATCTTACCTGCTTGCATAAATTATTATTGTAAAACAAATTAAAAGAGTGAACTGTCAAAAATTCACAAACACTGCGGATGTTAAAACTAAGAAAGTTACATCATAAAATTATGAACAAGTTAAAGAGAAATGTCTCGTGAAGCGAGACGTTCTCATTGTGATTAATGGGAATTATGGAAATTGGTATTAAAAGAAGAAAGAAGATTTAATTGCTCCATCTGACGTTTAAGAAATGAAAATTATTTAAATAAAAAGTGTTTCGAGTAAACTGCAAGGACTAATTTATGGTGTGACTATATTTCACAATTAAAAATGGCGATCTTTATCAGAAAACACCAACTGTAATTTTTTTTATTTGTCTCTTTGTGGTAAATCTTTAATGACTTTTATGTTTATTTATGAACTTACATTGTATGTATTTTATAAATAACACAACATATGGGTATAAAAAGTAATATTCAATATCTCGAAACTTTGATATATTATATACAGATTTTTTTATGACAACAGGTACTTCGACTTATAGAGGTTCCACTGTATTATGTATAGTAAAATATCGAAATCTTATTCACTTTTAACACTAAATTAAGAACTTATTTGAAATTATATATTTTTGTTTGAAACTGAATAGCATTCATGTTTTCAAGTTTTTTACTACCTATTTTAAGATATTCTTGTAGAAATTGTAAAAAAAGTTGACCAAACTCGAGTTTAAACCTTTTTTGAGTGTTTGCTTTAGAAGTAATCTTCAATTTTTTGTTTCAGTTTTGTTATGATTATGTGTACTTAACAGAAAATGTCCAAATATTATTTACTATATTAAATTAAGGTTTTATGTATTATGTAATTTTTTGTTTTTTAAGCTATTTCTATATTAAAAATTAAGTAGCAATCGTATTATAGCACTCACGCCATTTAAAAATAAACACGATCACATTTATATAAATTTTGACCTGAAAAAAGTTGGCCTGACCCGGGTTTGAACCTCAGTTTTTTGAGTTGGCGCTTTGGAATGAATTTCGATTTTTTAGGACTCTGAGGCGTACAAGACGACTCGGATCGAGACAATGGAGGCATGTCTCGAGCTTTTGAGTAGTCTATCGTCTGAAAAGCTCTCGCCTTTGGCCACCGTTTTGAAACAAGGCGCCGTTCTTCTAATCGGGGCTCAGGACGAGAAAATAAAAAACGCAGCTGAGAATCTTCTCAACAGAATGAATATCTCGTACATTGACCACGATAATTTCTAATTTATTTGCACTCTTTAAGACTGGATTTGGAAGTCTGATGGTAAATCTTCGTGCTTACTTTCCGTATAATTACTGTAGAATAAAAAATAAATGTAAAAATCGCTGTATTTTATGACGAATGTACAGAGAATGGTAGACAATAAAGGTGAGTTTAAGTGGTTTAATTTTGGTACCACGTTGTCTCGAGAGATCGGAAACTTTCCTCTTGTTGTTATTAGAGATAAAGATACGTCATCTGCTACTACTTTGGCCTTCAAATAACTCCCTGTAATACTAATCGAGTGCATAACGCAATTTAGTGAAAACATAGCCCGATTAAGCACTTTTGGACATTTTTCGAATTTTTCTCTCGACTAATAATGTCGCAAGTTAAACAGCAAGAGAGTAAGAAAGGGGCGTTTTTGGATAGAGATGATTTTGCTTCAAAACTGGTCATCGGACCGGTTGATCTATGCATCGAAAGCCTCAAACTCCTCCAAAATTGCGTCGCCATCTTATCAATGATGTACAACATGCCGAAATGTCCCTCCTTTAACGTCACACATCGCATGAATATTGACACCGATCCGCAAGTTGTTGATCCAATCATCCAGAATATTGAAGAGTTGTTAACTTCAACCAAGACCTTTACGACCCGATTAGTTACTCGATTTTGGGGACCAGACACGATTTGGAATTGTGCGAATCAAGTGGTATTACTTTAGCCAAAATGGATCGGCAAAGTAACGTTTTAAAAATTTGGTACATCCTCCTTGAAGGACTCTCCTCAGCTTCTATCATGTCAGCTCATAAAAACCAACCATTTGTTGTTGAAACCCTCTTCAAACTTTTGAGGGATTTGATCGATAACCCGGGCGTTAACTTTGGGTTATATTCCATAAATCACTTGCTACTCCCGATGGTTCAAAACTGGATGCGCCAGAACAGCAAGATCCAAAAACCGGGCGAAATCTGGCAAAACTTCAAGCACTGTTGTGGCTTAGCTAGTGAGCTTGTGGTCGATTATTTGCACCATTTGCAAGGTTTCGGCCCTTTTGTTGAAAACCCAGCCGCTACTTTGGCCCTCAAACAACTCCTCTTGATCCTAATCGAGTGTATAACACAACCTAGCGAAAACATAGCCCGGTTAGGGACTTCCTGCATCCGTCACGTTATTTTAAGTGCTGGTAAGATTTTGACTGGAGGGCAATGGGAAATTCTGGTCGTGGCCCTGCACAGGGCTTGCACCATCTCGCTTAACCCTCTCCACCAACTAACCCTCGCATTTAAAGAGAACTCGGATAGTTTTTACGGCGACTTGGCGACAGTTAAAGTCGCAGCGCGTAAAGACAGCACAGTGTCCGAAAACGAGAGGTTGTACGAGCTTGCCCAGCAAGTTTTCCTCATGCAATGCCAACGCAACTGTCTCAAGTGCGACAAGTTGTGCGAGTGTGATGCCAGTATGACGATTGATGATCGCAGTTATGTTTTTCTCCTCTATCCGCTTGACATGTCTTCGATTTTAAACCCAGATTTGTATACAGTGAGGGTTCCATTTCGCAATTTGGTGGTTGGGATTTTGGCGCATCAAATGCTCGTTCAGACGATTTCCAGCGCGCTTTTGCAAAATTTGAACCATATCACGCCGATTTTGAACATTTTGCAAATCAATTCGTGTAGTTTGAGGGGGATTTTGACGCATGTTAACGCCAAACATGTCGATATTCTGTTGAAGTGTTTGGATGTGAGTAATGCCAGAGCGAAGCAGTTTGATGTCAGGCCCGGCTTGAAGTTTTTGACTCAGAAGGTTGGGAATTTGAGCAAGGCGGCGAATTTGTACACGCAGGCAAACACTTCGGAGGTGGTCCAAATGATTGTTTTAATCGAGTTGTGTCTTGATGGCATTGAAAAATATTCGATTAAACCCAAAGACTTGAAAGAATTGTTGGGGAAGGATGGTAAAGTTAGGTGTTCTAGTGATTTGGATTACGTTGAGCAATTTTTGCGACGGTTGCAAAACAAGTGGGAGTTTTTATGCGAGTCTTACATCAACCTAACGATAAACATCCCAGTGCAAGACAGTGAAGACGAATTGAAGAGTTCTAGTGATAATCTTGACCAAATTGCCGACAAACCCCGACCTTTCAAATTAGCAGATTTCAAGCAAGAAGAAGACACTTTGAGTTCAAGCACTGATTCGGAAGGTTATTTGGAGAAGGAAATTTTGCCAAATGTGAAAACTGAAGAGGAGGCGGAAAAACCGAAACTGCGTCAAAGTTGTAGTCTTGACGAGACAATTTTGAAAAAGACAAAGGAAGTCTCATCGACTGATGACGAAACGAATGACATGGCGGCCAAATATACGAAACAGATCCACGACAAGTATAAAGTAGAGCTTAATTCAATTAAATACGACACTAATACGTTGCTGCAAATGCGTAAATCGACCATTTCGAGTGATAATATCACGAGTTGTGACAGTTTTGAGAAAAAGACGCCAAGTCCGAGGATTAATCCTTTTATGGTGGCTAATGTGCCACCGCCGCAACCGATACCGCCAGAAATTCAGCAACAGAGGGCCATGAGTATCTTTAAGGTAGGTCAAAACTTAAAAAAAAAGTTGGCCGGACAGGGGTTTGAACCCCAGTTTTTTGAGATGTTGTTTTTGAATAAATCTTTAATTTCGTTATTTACAATATTATGTACTTTTTAGTTATTTACTTTTGGAAAATATTTTTTTGTCTGAAATTGGGTAAGAAATTAAAAAAAATAACCCGATCCGCGTTCTAACGTCAATTTTTTTGAATTGTGAATTGTGAAATATTGATATTGTCAAGAGGAGCCACGATTTTTTAATGTTAAAATGTTTATTGCAAAACCAGTTTCATCCTCAGTGTTACGTTTAAAGTTAATAAAAGTTAAATTAGTTACGAAAAAATTATAGGGAAGGTTATCTTACCTGATTAGATTATATAAATTTATATTGAAGAACAAATTAAAACAGTAAACTTGAAAAAACTCACAAACACTGCGGATGTTAAAATTGTGAAAATTACATTATAAAATTATGAACAAGGTAAAGAGAAATGCTTTCTGAAGCGAAGCGTCTTCGTTGTGATTAATGGGAATTATGGAAATTGCCAAATTGGTATTAAAAGAAGAATTGATTGCTCCATCTGGAGTATAAGAAGCGAAAATTATATAAAAAAAAGTGTCTAAAGTAAACTGCAAAGACTAATTTATTGTTTGATTATATTTCACAATTAAAAATGGCGTCCCTCATTATTAGAGAGAACAACAACTGTTAATTTTTTTCATTGTCGCTTTGTGATAAATCTTTAATAACTTTTATGGTTTTTTATGTACTTACATTGTATGTATTTTGTAAATAACACATTACAGGGATATAAAAAGCAATATTCTATATCTTGAAACCTCGATATCCTGATTTTTTTATGACTTTTATACTTCGACTTATAGAGGTTCCACTGTATTAGGTATAGTAAAATATCGAAATCTTACTCACTTTAACACTAAATTAAGATCTTATTTGAAATTATATATTTTTGTTTGAAATTGAATGTCATTATAAGTGTTCAAGTTTTTTACTATCTATTTTAACATTTCTTGTAGAAATTGTAAAAAAAATAACCAGACTCGAGTTTAAACCTTAATTTTTTGAGTGTTTACTGTAGAATTAATCTTTAATTTTTTGTTTCAGTTTCGTTATTTACAATATTATTATGTGTAATCAAGAGAAAATGTTTAAATCTTATTTACTTTAATATTAAATTAAGGTTTTATGTATTATGTAATTTTTTGTTTTTTTAAGCTATTTCTTTATTTGAAATTGAGTAGCAATCGTATTTTAGCACTCACATCATTTAAAAATAAACACTAGATTACATTTATATAAATTTTGACCTGAAAAAAGTTGGCCTGACCCGGGTTTGAACCTCAGTTTTTTGAGTTGGCGCTTTGGAATGAATTTCGATTTTTTAGGACTCTGAGGCGTACAAGACGACTCGGATCGAGACAATGGAGGCATGTCTCGAGCTTTTGAGTAGTCTATCGTCTGAAAAGCTCTCGCCTTTGGCCACCGTTTTGAAACAAGGCGCCGTTCTTCTAATCGGGGCTCAGGACGAGAAAATAAAAAACGCAGCTGAGAATCTTCTCAACAGAATGAATATCTCGTACATTGACCACGATAATTTCTAATTTATTTGCACTCTTTAAGACTGGATTTGGAAGTCTGATGGTAAATCTTCGTGCTTACTTTCCGTATAATTACTGTAGAATAAAAAAATAAATGTAAAAATCGCTGTATTTTATGACGAATGTACAGAGAATGGTAGACAATAAAGGTGAGTTTAAGTGGTTTATTTTTGGTGCCACGTCGTCTGGAGAGATCGGAAACTTTTGTCTCGCTGTTATCAGCTAGACAGTGATAACGATTTGTCATCTGTTTTATAACATGTAAATCATGCCAAACTTTGGACTTGTGATGATGAAATGGAATCAACGATTTCTTATAAAAAATCATCGCAAAAGATACGAGTTCTAGAATGTTAGAAACTATTGCAATTTTTTAATTAATTGAGTAATGCCGGGGTCAAAAATCATTGTTAAACTACTAATTAGTGGCTATCTCGTAATATATTGCGTTTCAGGAGGACAAAATTTGTACCCAATTTTAGCGGAAATTTGATAATGCGAATATTCACACCACCGGTTTAAAGTTTGTTAAAATATTTAAAAATTGTTTATTTATTTAATTAACAATAACACTACGATGCAGTCTGGAGACTTTAGCCCCGTAATCTCGCAGTTAATTGTTATTAATGAATTTCCCGTGATGGAAACATTTCTTTTGTGGAAACATTATGAGATTTTTTTTACATAAAGTTTTAATTAATTGTTGTTTACTACGGAATTTATTTCCGATTTGTGTGATAAGACACTGACCTGGCAATGGGAATTTAGGTATCTAATTGAAAATTGTTATTGCTCTGCGGAAATACACAGGAAAACACAAAAACAAAAATATTTGTTGAGGAAAATAATTAATCTAATGAACCAATAAATTAATTTCAAGCAAAATGGGGTGAAATTCTATAAATTTTATGCGTAACAATAATAACAGATTTATTTTAAGGTTAAAGCAGCTTACAAAAATAAATAAAAATTGCAAATTTAAATATTTAAAATTCGGAATATTTTGGACTAGTGTCAAAATTTAATGAAAACATAGACATACTTTTTTGTACGTACTAAACCCAGGAAATGTCAGGTCATTCGGAAATCTAAAAGTGAAGATAAACATAAAATTTTACAAAAAAAATGAATTGTATTCATGAAAATTCTTGCAATTAATCTTTATTTTATTGACAGTATTAATAGCCTAGCTACTGAAACTTATTATTTATTTAAATAAGAAAAAATGCAGTCAAGAGTAACAGATTTAAGTTTTTTGGGTTTGTTAAGGTTTATTGTTCCTAATTTTCGTTTAATTTCGTTGTTTATGAGAAAATTTAATGGAAAAAATATAATTAGATTTGGGTTTTAATATCAGTTTTTTTAAGATTTTTGTGATTAGGTATTGATTATTAAGTATCGAATTAATTGCTGTTAGTACTGCGTATTTTAGTTTTTTTTAATCAATGTTGTATTTGAAGAGAGACATCTTATTTTAATAAAAGAGTATAAATTAGTAACTATTACTCTGTTTAATGATGTGTAATGTTTTGATTTAATTTTAATTACAAAACTCCAAAAAGGAGTACAAAGATTAAAAAAAAAATAATTAGTTAAACTGATACACAATTTATGTATAACTTTTTTTATTAAAAAACTTGAATACTAAACACAAAATAACCACTATTAGGTTGATTACTTTTTTCGAAAAATGTAGAAAAGTTATCGGTTACTCTGTAGTCGATTTTTGTATTTATTTCTTTTACTGATTGTTGTGTTTTTTGTTTAATTTTTTTTGTTATGCTCTTAGTTATGTTGGGGTTGTAGAGTAAGGAGAAAATTGTTTATGACAAAAGTTAATGAATAAATAATTGATTCGGGTTTGGACATCAATTTTTTGAGATTTGAATGATTAGGTTCTAAATTAATGGCTTTTACTGCATATTGTAGTTTTAGAAAAAGTGCAACTATGTTTCAAGTTTCAATTTCCCCGTTTTTTTTAAGTTTTTGACAGATTTAAAAAAAATGCCACAATCTTGTGGGATTTGATATTAAAAATTTTTAATTTCGTATTTTAAGAGAGAGATCTTACTTTTAATTAAAGACTAAGTTGTTACTGTAAATATTTTAATTGACTTTTTGAAGTACTTCAAAAAAACGAATACAAGAATTATATAAAACAAAATAATACAAAAACGAGTACAAATTGATTGAAAAATTGATTAGTTAAAGTGATACTCTATTTTTGTAAAACTTTTTCATAAAAAAACTTGAGTTTTAAACACAAAATAACCACACATGGATTAAAAAATGAAGATTATTTTTTGCAAAAAATATATTAAACTATAATGGCTTACGCTGTAGTCGATTTTTATATGTTTTTTTAATATTGATTGTTAGTTTTTTGCTCTTACTTATTATGGTCTTGGGGTTGTGGAATGAGGAGAGAATTGTTTTTTTTTTGGTTATGACAAAAGTTAATAAATGAAAAAGGATTCGGGTTTGAACATTAATTTTTTGAGATTAGAATGATTATATTCTAAATTTATGGCTGTTACTGCGTATTGTAGTTTTAGAAAAAGTGCAACTATGTTTCAAGTTTCAATTTACTCGTTTTTTTTAAGTTTTTGACAGATTTAATAAAAAAAATTACACAATCTTGTGGGATTTGAGATTAAAAAATTTCGATTTTGTATTTTAAGAGAGAGAGATCTTATTTTCAATTAAAGACTAAGTTGTTACTGTTTTAAGTTTATATTTAATTTCAAATTTTGAAATTGACTTTCCAACTAAAGTACTAGAGAAAACGAATACAAGAATTATATAAAACAAAATTATTGCAAAATTGATTAGTTAAAGTGTTACTCTATTTTTGTAAAACTTTTTCGCAAAAAAAACTTGAGTTTTAAACACAAAATAACCACACTAGGATTAAAAATTGAAGATTATTTTTTACAAAAAATTTATAAAACTATAACTGCTTACGCTGCAGTCGATTTTTATATGTTTTTTTAATATCGAGTGTTATTTTTTTACTCTTACTTATTATGGTATTGCGGTTGTGGGGTGAGGAGAAAATTGTTTTTTTTTTTTTGGTTATGACAAAAGTTAATAAATGAAAAAGGATCTGGGTTTAAACATTAATTTTTTGAGATTCTTATTATAGTTTTTGTAGAACTGCAATAATAAAATGGCTTTTGAAATTTTAAATTGTACTCGTTTTATTTTTTTTTAAGTTTTTAACAGATTTAATGAAAAAAATGCCATAATTTTTGCGGAACTTGACTTTAAAAGTTTTCAGTTTTACATTTTAAGATAGAGGTTTTAGTTGAGTTGAGTTGATGTTATTACAAATTTTTTGAGTTTAATTGCATATTTGGCTCTTTTAATAACTTTAATATAAAAAAAAAGATTTGGAGTGAACTTCATTAGTATAACTAACTATTCCATGAAGAAACTTGAGCATTAAACACAATAAATTAAACACTACTAGATTAAAAATTGATGTTTTTTTTAATTTTGAAAATTTATCGCTTACACTTTAGTAGAGTCTTTATTTATTTTTTCTTTGTGTTTCTTTTTATTATTTTTTCGTGTTTTTTTTTATTTTTTCGTGTTGCTTTAAGTCGTGTTGGGGTTTCGGGTAGAGAATAGAAAGCAGTGTTAATTTACTTTTTCTTTATTTTTCCAAGGCAAGAACGTTACAAATAAAGTGTATTTGATAAAATACAGGCAAGAGTTTCGTGAGAACGAAAGAATCATCGCGGATATCTTACATACCACAGCATAAATAACTTTAAAAAATAATACAAAAATAAATATTTAAAAAACCAGACCGAAAGCTTGTGCACTTTTTGTAAAAAAATGCCAAGTCTTGAAACGTTTTATACAATTTTGTCGAAACAAAAACAATTTTTCTAAGAGAAAATTAACTAATAATACACAAGTATTATCACATGAACATTTCGAAAATTCCGAAATGGAATTAAATGGTACCAATTAAATCGAAAATCAATTGATACCAAATAATTCCATTAAGTACCCTTCGAAACACACTAAACTAGCTTACTTAAACAAAACGTCGAGAAAATCGAAAATGTCAGATCTCTGCCTCTGCACCGGCTCCACCACCGGCTTCCTGAACTTGCCATTGAGCAGCACCTTCTCGGCCTGCCTCTTCAAATCCACTTGGAACATCTGCTTCTCAATAATGGGCACCAACAGATTGAAGTTGCGGATTTTCTTGTTGACTTGCTCGGTGGTCTTCTGGAAGTCGAGCACAGCCTGCTCCCACTGCGCGCTCTCCTGCTTGTCCAGAGGGTAGGGCCCGAACCTGGCCCTGGCCTTCGCCAGCGACTCCTTCAGGGTCTGGATCTCCTCCCGGATCTCCTTCTGGAGCGTGATCCACTTGGGCGTGCACCCGTTATCGATCAAAACCTCGTTCAAGCGATGGGTCACAAAGTCCACGTAGGGGTTCCTGATGTCGTTGTCAGGCAGCGGCTTCCCGAAGCCGGGCAGGTTCTTGAACTCGCCCTTGGAAATCGACTCCTGGATCATCTCTTCAACAGTGCGTTCCAAGCCAAACTTCTTCTTCGAAAACGGCAAGAACATGCTGTTGTCGTTCTGCTCGTTCTTCTCGGCTGAGATTTTGGACACGCGGTGCTTCACCACGTTCTCGGCGGCCTGAGTTGCGCGGATCTTGGGGAATTGCTTCTTTTTGATCTGGAGAGGGTTCTAAACAAACAAATTGTTAGACTTTGTCCAAATTTTTTGAAGTGGTTACAAACCTTGTAATTTTCTTTCTCCTCGCGGCGAGATTTCTTGTTAGCGTTGATGAAAAGTTTCAAAGCGCCTGCGATCTCGGAGAATTCGTTACGGGGCTCTGGAGCGGCTTCCCGGTGGCCAACGGTTGCAATTTGCGAGGTTCTGAGCTCCTTGTCGTCTTTGTAGATTCCCAGGAGTTTGTAGCATTTTTGGTACTTCTTCAAAGTGTGGTAGTTGCTGCGGTTGAGTGCGATTGCGGAAATTGAGGGTTTTTTCAACTCGGTTTTAACCAAAAGTCCCAAAGTGGCCATTGCGATGGTGGCTGTAAGGGAAAATATTTTTAGTTGGCGAAATTTGCTAATTTTTTGCATGAATGCATTTTTTTCTATTTTGCTCAAATTTGTGTTTTTATTAAAAATGTTTATTTAATTTTTTTGAAACCAAAAATAAACCAGAAAAAACGTTTATAAACAGCAAGTGTAATTTTTTACAATTGTTTTTTTTTTAAATAGAACTCACTTTAAAATTCGAAAAACCGGCACTATTTTTCCATTGATTTGAACCGTTTGTCTCAATTCTGTTCGAACTACTAAGAAAAACCTTTGCAATCTCTGTTTAAATAGGAACTTATCTCGCACACATGTCTTGATACAATTTTTCCAGCAGACGGTAAGATAAAATTAATACTTGTATTAGCAACAATAATTTTAAAGAATTTCTTTTATCTGAATGTAAAAATTAAATGGAACTATTCGATTAAAAAAATTTGATGATTAGAAGTTTTGCAATTCAGAATTTTGTATTAGTGATAAGAATGGGGTAACCATTTTGAAATTTCTTATCATAAGTCACGACAAAATGGAAGATTTTTAACCGGTCATTTAATGAACTGAGATGGCCATGAGGAAATGGTAAGTAGGTGAGAACTTGTTCCCAGGTGGTAAACACGCAAAGATGACTTTTCAAATTCTAAATAAATAAAGAATTTCAAGTTTAAATTAAAAAAATCAAAAGTTATTAAAATTTGCCAAAAAATGTATATAATATTTTGAATTTCAATTTCAATACAAAAACCAAACAAAACATTAAAAAAACTAAACAAATACTAACACTGGCACAAAAAAATGTAAGTATTTTGAATTTCCATTAAAAAAAAATAAGGGGATAAAAGCCAAAAAACAATGCAAGACTAGGTGACTAATGCGAGTTTAACTTAACAAAAATTTAAGATTAGACACAAAACAAAAAATTGTAAATTGTAAAAAAAATTGTAAAAAAAGAATTGTAAAAGTCACACAAAATGTTGCAAAATTTTGAAATAAACCACTATTGACTTACTTGAAGATGCGCAAAAATGAGATGAAAATGTGAAAAAATAGAAGGGCACTCACTTTTTTGACTATGTGTCAGACTGGTTGAGTAAATAAGTAAGATCACTGTGTCACCAAACTGACAAGAGTGACTGTTCCGTCGCCATCGCCCCTTCTTATAGCCCCCCAACTGTCGGCCATTTTTTCTCGAATGATAAGCATTTGGCAAGTCCGTGATCGC
Organism: Tribolium castaneum; assembly: GCF_031307605.1. Classification (NCBI taxonomy): domain Eukaryota; kingdom Metazoa; phylum Arthropoda; class Insecta; order Coleoptera; family Tenebrionidae; genus Tribolium; species Tribolium castaneum. The sequence continues at coordinate 9,086,064 of NC_087399.1, read as the reverse complement.
GGCCTCACTGCGGGGGAGTGTCATTACGAAAACCCCTTTTTTGCCCGCGATGGCTGGGACCCCTGACCCCCGATAAGCGCACGACTGTGCTCTAATTGGGTGAATCCGGAATTTCGAAAACTGGTAACATCTGCATCTGATAATAATCATAATAAACATAATGGGAATAATGCCGGACTTTGGCTCGAGATTTCGATACCGAGTGATTTTTTTTGGGACACTGGGTATATGGTGAAGCTTTCCGCGCTAGGCCTTGAGACTCGCTGACTAATTATATAATAAATTCCGCGTGCGCCAGACAGATTTATCGATGATTTTTATTCTATCACTTGGTGGAATAATTATTGTGGGCTTATCGGTGCGCAGTGTTGGAAGATTTGCCACAGTTTGGTGATCTTTAGACGGTTGGCTCGTGCCACGACGAGTGGACAAATCTTTCCCATGGTTTGGGGCAAAAAACTTTTGCTAAATTGGTGACAATTTATTATTGTTTATGAAAAGGGTTTGTTTAGGTCTTGGTTACTTTGGTCGCAGTTTAAGGTTTCAAAATATTATCTATGATAAGAAATACGTGGAAAAATATTAACAATTGTGGTTTGGGGAACTCCAAATGCAATGTTTTCGTATTTGGGAAGCAATAATATTTGGAGGATATTTAGACAAAAAAAATTAAAATTGTGTGTTGAGATAATGTATACCTTGAGTAAATATTTATGCTCGTGTCATAATCATAAGGACTGTTTCAATTCCAAGCATTAAAAAAATTTTACTCATTTTAAAGTAATTTAAAAAATACTGTAGGCGATCCAACTTTTTAAAAATGTTATCCTGAGTTTTAAAAACGGCAGCTTCTGAGAGTTTCTTCTATTTTTGAAATGTGTTTAATTTTCTCTTAGAAAAGTTGCTTTTGTTTCAACAAAATTATTAAAAACCTTTGAATACTAAATATTTTTTACAAAAATTGCTCAAGCATCTTCGGACTGGTTTTTGGAATATCTGTGTTTATATTATTTTTTTTAACTTATTTACGCTGAGATATTTGTTCTGACGAAAACTATTGCCTGTATTTCATCAATTTGTTATTTCTAGCTATCTTGCTCAAGAAAGAACAAAATCAATAAAATAACACTAATATTTTTTCTCTTTTCAACAAAAAACATAACCAGAAAAAAAAATAAACCAAACAAATACTTAATAACAACAAATCAAATATTTTTTTACAATTTTAAGGTCAAGCTTTTGCTGTAAAATGTTTATTAAACTGGTTTTCTGGATTTGCTTTATTTTTAAACTAAAATGTCTTTAGAGTGAGATTTTAAAAAATGGTATATTGTTCCACTTCTATTTCGTTCAGTCATGCTTAATTTTTTTTTTATTAAAATTCAGATAAAAGAAAGATATTTTTTTGATTAAAATTCCTAGGGGGCTAGGTCTTTCTCCAAACTACATTTTTTCTCTTATTGGTATTAATAATGTTGTTGCACGAGTAGAAGTAGTACACCTTTATTCTACAAGTGGTTACTATGATACATTATTTGATTTTATTATTTTTTTTATCTTACTAATACAATAAAGTGACCATTTGGTGTTTTTTTATTCTATTTGGTAATTTTTTTATTCTAGCGGTGAAAAAATTTAACAACACTTTTTTAGTGCACTTATAAGAGAAAATGTTGTATTATACACGTAAAGAAAAGTTGACGCCATTTTTATTTTTTTTAAATAACAACTGATATTTATAGTTATATATTATATATTATATTATAGTTATATATTTATACATAGAATTTATCTACATACTCTTTTATTTTTCTGGAAAGTACAAACAAATTTAAAAAAAATATGAAAAAAAATTGTAAAAATAGAACATAAATGGAAAAGGCAAAAAATTACACATAAAAAGCATTATTTTCTTGTTTTTAACGTCTTTTATAAGGGGCGATTGTTTTTTTGCCTAATTTGGAAAATTACAATAACCATACAATTTTAGGCGTTACTTTAAACTCACTTACACTTTTTGGATATTTTTTTGTGTGTAAATTTAATGAAATATGTTAAATATTTTAAAAGTTTTATTCAACAAGTTAACCTACACCATTCTAAAAATTATTGGAAGCGCTTTCTCCCAAAATTTGTTTCTGGATTTGCCCTTGATTTTTCTGCATGTTTTTTTAAACAAAAATTTCTTTGTGGGAAAATTATAAAACACAATATTGCGTTTTACTTTCAAATCGTTTAATTATGCTTTATTTTTTATTAAGATTTAATTCATTTAAAGTAACATCTGTTTAAGAACTCAAAGAGCCTAGATTCGAATCTAGATTGTGCCATTTTTCTGCTATTTTTTTTTCAAAAATATTAGAAATAATTATTTAATTAAATGAAAAATTATTTAATGAAATGAAAATACTGCACATAGCACATGACAATATAATAATAAATATCCGTAGTCAAAATGCTGATTAAAGTAGAGCAAAAAAAGGGGTTTTTGTAACAAATACCTTAATGGAAAAACATCAGTTGGGAAACTCCAGCTAGAGTGTATTTAGATCAGAAAAACAAAAACGTGTAGTGATAAAAGATATTGTTTAGATGTATTAAAAAAAAACAAATACGGTACAAAACAATAAAAATATTGCAAAATAAATGTGACTAGATATTGTCGTTGGTAAAACTACACAAAACATAAAAAACAAAGTAGAAAATGGAAATGTCTAATTGTCTAATTTGAGAATTACAGGTTCTCTGTTCGGAAATTATTTGAATTACGTAATTACAAAAAATCCCGATTTAAAAATAATTTTTTATTAATTTTTTACAATGGTTACAACAGAAAAATTTGCACAATTAATTTTACACCGATTTATTTTTAAAATTTTATCGGTCAGTACAGGATACTAACAGGAAACACATATTTTTTATCACATTTTGATCTTTATCTTAAAATATGTGAGTGATATAACAGTGATCGCTGATTATGAATCGCTCTAAAAAACAGTTTTTTTGCTTCTTTGAACATTTACAGTCCGCGTGATTTTTATAAATTTTGCAATCTCTATTCCTCTCGAACATGTTTCTAATTTGCTAAATCATTAGAGAGAGTGATTCTAAGTTTCCGTCTCCATCTGATGAGGATTATAATTTATTTAAATGAATTCAAAAATTTTACATAAATTTTAATAATTAAATTGTTGATTTTTTATTCGTTCGGACAAGAGTGTCACATTCAAAAATTTTTTTAATGTATCATCTGACACGTGTCGCGCCTTTGTTTTATCTTAATTTTTTGTTACTAATATTTATGTTGATATGTCATATCTAAATTAAATAAACTAGCCAATGATTAATGATTAGCAATTAACTTCGACTATTCTTCTGGAACTAAGAAATATTTCATTTTATCACCAACAGACAAAATGATGGGAAAAAATTACATGTGTTAATATAATGATTTTTTTCTGATTTTTTTAAATTTTGATCCGTTTTTGTGAGAGATAATTAATTATGTAATACAAAGCAATAAAATTGCTCTTTTTTTTCTCAAATTTTTATGAAAATATTACTTACACATGTTTTGGCCATAATAATTATCAACCATCCTCAGGCCTAAGTTAAGAGCAACACTTATTTTTTTAATAAAAATTTTGGAGAAAAGGGCCAACTTAATTTCACCCATTAGTAGTCCCATTACTTAATTTTTTAATTATGTATTCAGAAGTGTCTTTTTTCCATTGTGTTTTTAAAGTATTTTAAAATAATAGAAATTTGTGCCATTTTTTTTGCAGTTTTTTATTGTTATTACATAAATTACATATTTTTTTAATTAAATTTGGGCAAGAATTGAGGGGAAAAATTATAATTAAGCAAAAAACTAAAAATCTAATCTGAACAGTTTTAATAAGTGCATGACATGGGGAGATAATTATTGAGTTAGCCACTTCTTAATAGAATGATCTAAATTTTCCACCCGACATCAACACAATCTAATTAAAAAATTAATTATTGCTTTTTATATTCTTTATTAGGTCAATGCATGTGCAGCAAAACAATGCAGTACAAGTTTTAAAACGGCCATTATTTTATTTTTTGTTAATTCAATTAATAATATTTTTTTTTGTTTTGATTTGTTGACACGTGTATTTTTTATCTTAATCCTTAAAACATTAATCACTAATACTAAAATAACTATGGTGGCAAGTTTTTTTATATTGTACTATGTACTTAGATTAACAAATCTAGAATAACCGAAAAGTCGAATAATTAACGCGTTCCCATTTCAAAAAGCACCAATTAATTTAAAAAAAATTGAACCACTTATTGACACACTTATCAAGATTTTGTATTACATCCTCAGTTCGTCTTGTACTAAATGGGTACATTTCTGATTACTATTAATTTATTACAGCGTGAGATAAAGTCATTCAACTGCATTCGGGTTTGTCTAGCAGAGGACATTTTGCTCAGTAACAAAAGACTTGATCTTGATAATGAACAAATAACCTTTGGATTTGTTTAAAAATTGGTTAATATTGTTTATATTGTGGGAGATAACCGGTTACAGGTTTTGTAATGATTATTATTACTTAACACCATTAAATTTTTATCACCAATCAAAAAAATTAATTTTTGATTATTTATTTATTTTATGATGCAAATTGTACGTCAAATGCATCAAATGCGATTACAAAAAGTGTCAACATACAAAACTGCGTTCGGAATTTTTTGTTGTTGCTTGTTTTCTTTCAGAAATCCAATTTCAACACCTGAATGAGTTAATTTATTATTAATTACTAAATAAGTTTTTTGTTTAAATCTTCGTTCAGTTTTTATTGTTAAGACTGTTATGAATATTTAATTGTTGTAAAAAAATTTCCTTCCTATGAGTGATAAGAGTGATTGATAGTTTGTATAGTGTGTCGCCTATAATAACCATTAAAATTTTTAGTTTTTGTCGTAGATGATTTTTCAAATAAAAACCACAAGTTAAGATTGGAAAAATGCAACTGTTTTTAATATTTTTTTTGTTATTAGCTGTTTTTGTTATTAGCTATAAAAACGCCAACATCGCATTTTTCCTCAAAACTAGCTATTATATAGATTATTCATGTACTTCAAAAAATTAATAGCCAATGTAATTTATACTTTTAATGAGAGATCTAATTATTAGTAACTATTTTACATTTTTATCAATCTTATTTGAAAAAATAATTTGATAAAATGCAACGTTGGTGTTTACAAGACATTTTAACTTGAAAAACGTATGCATAATAAAACTGTTGTTATAATTTATATCGGAGTTTTTGTGAAATGTTTAGAAGACTAATGACTATAATTTGAACTCAATTAGTTATGATTAAAAACTACAATGTGTATAATGTGTTGTCTACATTATTTATTAAATTTTTATAATTTTGTTATTGATGTAATTGTTATTTTCAAGGACATTATTATACAGGCTGTCTTGTGAGAAAATGCTATTAGCAAATGCTTTTACTAAGTTTTATCTGTTTTTCTTTTTGATAAAATAATTTATATCTTAACCATACATTAAGCATTACCTATTCATTGATATTTTTCTCTTAAAACGTTTCTGTGAAATTTTGTTGTCCTTCGTAATTTTTTTGTAAAATAAACCGATATCGAATAAAATAATAAAATCTGAACAGACCCAGTATTCAGTACACACTTTGCTATGTTAAAAAAAACAAGAATAATCAAAAAACTGGATCATCAGTTTATTTTTAATGTTGAATTTATAATTAAAATGTTTGCACTTAATGTGGCAAAACAGAAGTGTTTTTAAAAAATCATGACAATTTTTTACACAGCTATAATAACTCTTTTAGATGAATGTGCAATTCACATAAAAAGTGTAATATAATGCCATTCAGAACAACTTTAATGACACTTATGACTAGAGACCGAATTTTTAGGAAGTTATAAACTTTATTAAGGTGTCAAAAAAGGTTGTAAAAATCTGGGCATTAGGTATTAAAATATAATAATTTAGGATACATTTTTCATTAATTCCTTCGGAAATAAAAATATAATAAATTTTATTACAAAAACAGAAGCAAATACATTTTGTAAAAAACTTCAAATTTTTTACTCCACAAAAAAGAAGTTCAATAATTGTTGAACCTAAATATTCTTTTAAAAATTCTGTTGTAAAATTAATTTATTTTTCTGTCAAAAAATTTTAATTCATTTTTTAGGTTGAGATACATAGTTAATTAAAAAATTAAAAATTAAAAGTAAGTCATTTTCCAAAGTGGCTTAACTAAAATAATGACGTGAATGATAAATTATAAGGCTCGTGAATCTTCAGAATTAGGAGACTGTGCAGCTTTAAAAAAATAATAAGTTTAAAAACAAACTACTAAAAAATAGTGAGGTTAAAATTTATTTAATTTTTATTAACTCAACTAAGTTATAGAAAAAATATAGAAACTGGAAAGACTCTAGTACTAGGAATTCGAAACATTATTACATTCTGTATAAATAAAACAGTACACTATAAGAGACTGAAAAGCTAAAAAACTTAAAAACAGTAATACAATAAACTGAAAAAAAAATTGGAAATTAATGAAAAATATGGGAAAATTAAGCTAAAGTACTGAGAAACTTAAAAACTGAGTGATGAAAGCAAAAAGAAACTTTGAGATTGAAAGACTGGAAGCCTAAAAAACAAAAAATCTTTAGATGTAAATCTAAAAAACTATAAAATTGACAAATCAAATGTATTGTTTTAAATGAGTGCTTTATTGTTTTTTATGGGTATATATGGTTGTCTATATCTAATCTACCTACAATTTTTTAACTACATTTTAACACGTAATTTTATAACTTATAGTGAATGTAATGTACTAAATTGTGTTTTATATTTAAAAAATTACTTAACTGTGTTAAGTTTTTAACTGATTGTATTACAAACTGCCTTCATTGTGGCATTTATTTTTTGTTTCGGGTCTAGGCAACCAGTGATACATTGATAATTTTTTTCCCGTCAGATGTCCCGTCAGTGCTTGAATCTGATTGGCCCACGCTTATTCTCGAACTTTTGACAAATGGCTGACATTTGACAAGTGTCGTCTGGCGCGTCTTGTGCTAAGTGTCTTTCGTAATGCCCTCGGTGCAAAGTCACCCTTTCCGATGATGTGATTATGTGCGAAACTCCACCTCCCGTGATAAAATCAACATCAGCTGGCGACCTACTCAACAACACGATGACACTCCTCCCAGAGTCCCCCGTTCCCCAATCCGTGGAACTCTCCAAACTCAAGCGGACCTTCACCCTGCCCCGGAACCCCTTCAACGCGTCGAAACGCCGCCCCAAAGACTCCGACCCCGAGGACAAGAAAGTCTTCAGACGGCCGTCCATCCGCAAGTTCATCAACAAAATCGCGCAGCACATCGGGGGCGTCCCCGTCATCAACGGGGACTCGCGCGTGCCGCCCGTGGGGCTCCAGACGTGGGGCCCCGACGACACGCCGGGCGTCACAGGGCTCAAGAACCACGGGAATACGTGCTTCATCAACGCTGTGCTGCAATGCATCTCGCATACGGACGTCTTGGCCGAGTATTTCGTTCTGGATCGGTATAAAATCGACCTCTCGAGGCGGAATAAACTCAATTCGAAAAAGTTCGGGACGAAGGGCGAGATTACGGAACAGTTGGCGCTGCTGCTGAAGGCCCTGTGGGCCTGTCAGTACAGCCCCGAGCTGAGCACCAGCTTCAAGCAAGTGGTGGAAAGACACGGGAGCCAATACAAGGGCAACCAACAGCACGACGCCCTCGAGTTCTTGCAGTGGCTGCTGGATAAGGTGCACGAGGACCTCAATACGGCTTCCAAGAAGAAGTATAAGCTGATTAAGGTGAGCTTTCACTTTTGTCCCTCTTCCGGGTCACATTTTTCGCATATAAAGTTATTTTTTTGCCGAATAAATGGGTCACGTCGCCTGTCAAATGAAATGTGGACCAAGTTTTTTTGGCCGATTTCGGGGAAATACGCATTTTCATAACGGGAAACACGGCCGAGACGAGTATCATTGACTAAAGTGGTTTTTGTTTACACTGCAATAAACAGTTGTACGGTGTTATCAATTGTGTATTAGTAGGCTATGATATTTCATGTTTGTTTTATTTGAAAGAGGAAATTATAAAAAGTTACGAAAAGTGATGAATCAAAAAAATATTAACAAAAAACTAATCAGATATCATAAAGAATGCGAAAGTTTCTACGTTTTTTCCTTGTTTATTTTGTCAACTGTCTGCTTTTTGTAAAATTCCTATATTTTTATCTGAATTTGTCAATATTGAAAGAATGTTACGTTAAAATTCGGAAATAAAATTAACTAGACGCCCTCTGGTGATGACTTTTGAACTATGTCGAAAACAGTAAAGAAATTTTCGTAATGCCACATTTAACTGACATTTAATGAATTGTTCAACAATTTTGCGTGTATAGTGTTAATTACTTACAATAGAAAGAATTACTTTAAAAGTACGTGGTGGTAAATACTAGCGTTGACTTTGGTTCTGTAGTTTTTCGTGGTATAAAGTGTTTATTGTTGGAACTTGAAAGTGGATAAAAAGTGAAAAATATTTAAATTTTGATTACAAAGTGTTATCAAACAGTTGTCTAATTAAAGATTATAAGTAATGGATCACAGCGAACACAAAGTTTGGCTCAAGAAATCAATAAATTAGTGAAGTGTTATGAATTTTAGGTTAGAATTTTCCACTGAAAAAATCATGAAATGCTGTGGTAAATCTACAAAACTACAATAAAGATTAACAACTGGTGATACATTTAAACGTAAATTATGCCAAAAGGTAGGCTTTTCAATGTCTTTGTAATAATTTTCCAATAAAGAAAGTGAACCAAACAGTTATTCGTTATTCGTGTTTTCCTCGTCATCTCTCATTTGTCAACATAAGTTTCTTGCATCAAAGATGAAATAATCATTCCGCATAGGCAATGTAATAATTGTGAAGCCCCAAAATTCGTACAACGCTCAAAATATCCGAATAAACATTGTCCCGCCATTTATGGTTACTGTTTTCGACCTAGCTCAGTGGCGCCCCCAACGGTAATTTTACTTCCGAATTACAGTGTTCCAGAAACGCTTTAACTTTATTTAAGCCAAGGTGTACCTAATAATAGCACATTTTTTTTCACTAGATTACGTTTTATTGTAATTATACCACAGTTACAGACGTATTTAACCAATTTCTGCGACAGATTATGCAACTTACTAAGTTTATATTATGTGTACAGTCGAACAAAGTGAAAATGACGCCTCAATAATCGAGATTAATTCCTTTATTATTATTTTCACAAAAAGCGAAATTAAAATTTAATTCAGAATTAAACTAATTCTTTGACAAACGTCAGGTTATCTGAAAATGTATTTTTTAACGAAAAAGTCAGCAATTTTTTGTTTATCTTTATCATTGTTTGAAAATTATAATTTTCACATAATAGATTGACAAATCTAATTTGTTTCGATGTCAAATCTAAAAAATCTCTTGAGTTGTTTTTACATAAGCGTAAATAAGTTGGAACTATTTAATAAGAATTAGCTCTGAATATTTGTATTTTTAAAATTTCAGAAAATAAAAATAGGTAAGTTATTAACTTTTATAAATTATTAATATGTTTGTTTTTCATAAAATCAAGTTTAAAATAAAGAAAGTCTGTTTCGCACAGAAATTTTATTACTTAATTTTATTTTGAAAAACAGATTATCAAAAAAAATATTACATTAATAATAATAATAATATGTCTTTTTTGTCAATTTCATCTTATTAATGCATAATTTTCTTTAAGAAATGGTTTTCTTTAAACTATTTATCATTAAAAATATATTATTTTTATTTAATTAAAGCATGTACTTGCTATAATTACAATTACCAATAAATAAATTTTGTAGTAGAACTAAAAATTTCAAATAATTTTGCGGTTTTTTTTGGTTAAATTAAATAAATAATTTTGGTTTGTTTTTGATGACAATTACAAGATTAATAGAAAACTTAGGGCCGACTTACAGAACGTGTTAATCGCATCTCGATTTTTATTCGCGATTAACTTGTCGTTTGTCAATACCTGGCAGGGGCTGGTTTATTGAGGCCTCATTTTCAATTTGTTCGATAGTACATTCAATTTCATACCTTTAGAGAAAATGGCAACCGGATTTTTTATTTTTTTTAATAAAAAAGTGCATAAATTTAGACTTTAAAGTCTAAGAACCAGTTTACAGAAAGCGAAATTAAGATTTAAGTTAGAATTAAACTACTTCGAATTAAGTTGCCGTTTAAAATGCACTGAGAAATGTTAAGTTAATCTCGAATTAAAATTTGATTGCAATTAAAATGTTCTGTAAACCGGCTCTTAATCATTAAATAATAGTCTTCTATATAATTTTATGTTGTACCTAATGGAATTCATTGCTCAAGAAAATTCACCAATTATAAGAGAAAATTAATTATGAAATTTGACAGTTTTTGCCAAAGGTTCTACAGTATTTGCTTTTGCGTGATTTGTCTAGGGTCGGGAAAAGAATTTCCAAATAAGATTCTTTTGGTAGCGTACACCAAACCTAGTTTGTTGTATTTTTCGATAAATTTTGAGATAACTTGTTTATGTAATTCATAATTACGTAAAAAAATTGAAATTTATCTGTTGCATCCTCTTTTACTGTGTCTTAAATTACAGAGTTTACGTTGATTTAGTAACACGTAATACACTACCGAGAATATCATTGATAAAAGTGGTATTTGTTTACTTATTGGTTACAACAAAGCTATCAAATCTCATTCCAACAAAAAAATTGAATCACAAAGTGGGCCAATTTTTTTTGTTTTCATTTATTTTTCTCAACTCTCTAAGTAGAGACAGTGTAATATTACAAATTAATATTATAAGTATAATATTACAAAATTTTGATTTTGATTTGTCAATACTGAGACCATATTACGTCAAAATGTACACAGTGTTTAAGAAACAATTAAAAAGTAGAAAAAAAGTCTTACCTAATAATACTTTTGTATTATAATCTTTAGGATATATATATATCCGGTATATGTAATTTGTCCATTAAAGCCTAAAAGTAGTAGGTCTAGATTTTTGTACATGGTGTATGTTAATCAGTTATTAAAGCTAAAGAAAAGTTTTGCAAATGTACTTAAAATTTGGGAAAGATGATATCCGCCGATGGGTACAAAAATAAATGTGCCAAATTATTTTCGTTGTGATAGAAACAGACATCTTAAACAATTTAAAACAACAATGAAAACTGTTGCTATGAATATAAAAATAATACAAACTAATTTATTATTAAATACTGCACAAAAGAAAAAAGGAAAACCGTGAAAATAATAAATAAGAATTTTGCAATAAGTTGTATAGAAATTGATGAGTTTTATTACGTGATAAAATTAAGACATGTATTTCTGATTCACACTGTATCTATTTAAATGTTGAAATTAGGTTGAAATTAGGTTGAAATTAAAAAGAAAAATGGGAAAATAGTATCTAAAATAAGTACATGATAAGAACATGTATATTTAGTTGCCTCCAAGCTGTCAAATGTCATTTCAAGTATACTGCAAGAAACCTAAAAAAACAGCGGAAGAGATTTTTTTTTTTTCGCAACAACTGTAAAATTCCTAAATTATTGTAATCTTAATTTGTCAATATTGACTAAATATTACGTCAAACTGTACCGTGTTCTAGCATCAGTACATAATTAAAAACTACAACTTCATTTAAGTCAATAGTTACCAACCTAAGAAGAAGTCACCTGTTTTTTTTCTGTTATCAATTTATTCCAATTACAGAAATACTTCGATGCATTGCTAAGGCAACTATACAAATTTATTTGCATGTGCCTTTCAGGCTACGCGATTGGACGTAAAATGGGTTTTCGAATAAAAATTGAGTTTCTGTTAGTATCACCAAGATTCGTTTTGTACGCATAATAAGTTGGTTATAACTAAATATTTATTTTTGCATCTTCTTTATTGAATTTTCAATATTACAGGGTGTTTTAGCTAAGAGTTTCGGTTATTATTTTTGTTAATGGTAAAGTAACACTGATAAGCAAATATAAATACTATGTGTTAGATTGCAGCTTTCAAAGGTTAAGTACAGTTTCTGTGGTAAAAATCATTTCAATTTATCCATTTTACCTACATCTAGTAAGTTTTTTTGGGTCATTTGGAACAGTAGATAATAACCATTTGTATAAAGTTACTGAAGATTCCTTTTATTCTGCATAATGTTATTTATAAAAAAATCCAGTTTCATCAATGCTTATCAAATTTTGTACAAACATTGCGTGTTTTTTCCCTACAATTTCGTTTAATTGCAAACAAATGAGAGAAATGTTCGTATCGAAACACGATTATTTCGGTGTCGTTGCCAACTACGATAACAGTTTTTTTTTATGTAATATTTACTGTTTTTATTATTACCGACAGTTTTTACTCGTGACCTTGATTAAAGTGTTTAACAATTAAGTCAACAATTATAAAAAATTCGCTGTGATTTATTGCCACAGGTCGACCATATTTATGATAGTGATAATAAAATAAAAAAGTAGTTTAGTTGGCTGTGCCATGGAAACAGTTAACAAAGGTGGCTTGAAACAATGTCAATTAAAAAACTCAGTGAAAAGTATTCACACATCTGAGACTAGATCAGAAATAAACTGTTGCATAGAGCACAATATTTATTCTATTTATCTGGTCAATAAACTTTACAGTTAGTGTTACAAAATCGACGTTTCTAGACCAAATCGTCATTAACGCGTGACTTCTGAACCTAGAAATTCGCCCAATCATTTCGGTTTTAATTATAGTTTGTTTCATTGTCATCATCACCTGGACGGGCCGAATTTTCCTAAACTAGCCACTGAAATATTCCGGCGACCTTCCTCATTTTTCCGATTTGGAGAGTGTGTTTATAACATGTAAATCACCGAAAGAGAAAGTCGATTTTTTTCAGTATTCATACGGGTAGTACCATTAAAAAAATTTGTTCGCCGCGTTGCTCGTGAAAAAACAAAATCGTGTCATGGCCACTCGGCCATAAAACACGTGACTTCCCCTCGACGGGAGGATACGCGAGTCGTAATTCAACTCGTCCGTTTCCTGTCGAAGGAAGAGCATTCTTTTGAAGATGAGGGGACGCCTTATATTTATAAAAGTCGAGCTCGAGACGAGCTTTTAATCGATTCGGTCGCATTCTTGGCATTCCCAAGTCTCGAGGCGTTTGAATAGACAAAAGGAGGGAGCGGATTTCTGTGACGACAGATTTGTAGTTTTCAGACTGAGTGGCAAAATTTCGTGAACTTTTATTAATGAATAATTTAGTCGCCAACCTTGGACCGTTAGTCATCGATAATTTTATCCAACTTAATTATTTGTCTATTTTTCTCCCTTATGAATGAGCAACATAGGAAGTAGGTCATCCTTGATAGATTTTTATCATCACTGGCGACCGCAACCTACAAACGCCCCGAGAATGGAAACGATCAAAACATTGTAGAAAAAAATATCTCATCGAACTTGAAATTCCAATAACAACAATTTGTGATCTAATTATGCGCAATTGCCTCTAATTGGTAACGAAAACAGAAAAAATTCCGAAAAGAGAAACGCGTTGGAAACGCCCACGATTGAATTAATTCAATTTTTCACTAATTGAATTATGCTGATTTTATAAACGCTCGTCCGCAGGAAGTTGCAGACAGTCGGAAGTCGTTAAGTGGCAAAAAATTGTTATAATTAGAGCACTTTTTTAAAATGTTATGTTATCACGTTTATTTCTCTGTTTAATCACGCGTCAGTTTAATTTATTTAGAGATCAAGTAGTCGGTGATACGACATACATGTTCTAATCTTGGACGTTTTGTCAAGAAAAGAACGATTAGATAAACGGCGAAATGTAAACAATTGTTCATTAATTTTATAAGAAATTGATGCCTTCGTTTCTGATCAAAGTGGCCTCTGACGAGTGCATTTGTCATTTTTGACACATGTTTGCTTGATTGCATGAAAATAATGCATTTTTTACTATGTTTATTAATAAATAAACTTATCGTTGGAGCATATCATGCCACCTGTGAATAATTGAGTTGTTTTTTCTCCCACTCATGACTAACACCAACATAACAAATTTTTGTCGGCCAATAGCCAGTTCGAAGTTTAATTTTTCCCGCAGTAATATCACATGAGTCACACCTTCCGTTTGATAAAAGATAATCGACTGATTTTCATAACTCATAATTTAACTGAAGAATTGTCGATTTGGGATCGTTGATTGTAATTTTATGACCTAATTTTTGATGGATGCTTTGCGTGTCTGTGTTGTTTGTTGTTTATTTGTTGTTTTATTTTTTAATTCGTGGGTTGATTACACTTTCATGACGTGATATTTTTACCTAATTTTAGGCATTGTCGTCGTCTAGATGATTAATTAACGTCAGGCTTCAAGGTGTGTTTAGTTATGAATGGTTGATAAAATAATAAGCAAATCGATCGCTTCGACGTGATATAATCGGATTATTTTTTTTATGAATGTTTCGATCTTTCTGAAATTGTTGGGTGGAGTTTTCAGGTCTACTTTCTGAAATTCCGGTGTCATTTTTACGACACGGATAGACTTTTATAATTTCATGTGTCGAGGAAATGCGAAGAGAAAGTAACATTAAAAATTGACGGTTGTGGAAGGAAAACGCTCTATAATTCAAATTCTATTGAGGAAGAATATTGTAATAATTTATGTCGTTCTTGACTAGGGTTGGCTTATACTCTTTTGAATGAACGATTCACACAAAATTAATTAATGTCACTCAGAACAAATTTAATCACCATAATTCCATAAATCTTTCTGCTTATCATTATCACTCTATACATTCATATAGGGTGTCCTAACGCTTTGAAAAAGCCTATTATTGACCTTTGCATGTTAGAAAAATGTTTTACTTACAAAAGCTGTAGATACTAATTTTCTGACTCACTTAAATTATTTTCAAGTATACAGGCTGTTTCCCAAATTAGCTACAAATCTATGTTTTTTTTAATGGAACACTGTATTTTTTTGCATTTTTTGATGCAACTTTCAACACTGATGTTTTTAAACTAAATAATTATTGCTCGATTTTGCTTAGTTTTTTAAATAATTTGATTATTTACCGAAAACATTTTTTTAAAATTTTAAATGGTACACCCTATTTATTATTTTCGCATCTAAACGACTTCTTAATTGTTTCTCTAAAAATATACAGTTAATGAACAGTCAATTAGGAAAGTTTTTAGATAGTCAATTTAATAATCTTTGAGAAGCAAAAACAACAACTTTTTCAAGTTATTTAACTCTGAACAAACTTAATTTTTCTACGTTTCTAATCGCAGTATGCTAAACGATTGGTACAGATTTAAGTCTGTTTTTGCCAGAAAAAAACAAATTATTTAAAAAACTATGCAGAAACGATAAATACAAGTATTAAAAGCTACGTCCAAAAATGCAATAAAAATTAAACTGTTCCAATAAAAAAAACATGTTTGTATTGTTGTTAATTTTTGAGACACACTATATATTTAAAAATAATTTTAGGTGATGCAGAGGGTTAATATCTCGGGCTTTTGTAAAAAATATTTATTTTTCAATTATTTAGGTCAATAATGGACTTTTTAGCTCGTTATAAAGTGAAATTTTTCTCAACGGACACCTCCTATGAGCGGACTTCTTTGACAAATGGACATCTTTGTTGGTCTCGTTTTGAGCTAATGATATTGTTTCTGTTTTAAGCGGACTGTCCAATAAACGGACGCGGACAATGTAATTAGAATTCTTGAACATAAAATTTCTCCTTTAAGCTGACAGCTTGCCATATGCGCCTGTTATTAACTTATTAATTATTATCATGACCACCTATCAGAAAATTCGAGAAATCACATAAATGGGTACAGGTTTTATTTCATTGACATGTAGCAAAATTTGAAAAAAAAATTTTTTCAAGAAATAGTTAATAGTATTATGCTTCTACTTCTTTAATATTTTTTTTCTAGTTTGTGTCTATGTATACTTTAATATTTTTTTAAGAGGACACTCTATTAACGGGACCAGCGTTGGTGTCCGCTTCTAGGGACAGGGTGTTCCTTTTAACACGAGATACATTATTTTTAATAGATTTAGCCTAAATCATTTTAATAAAATGTTTTTAATAACGGAGATAATTTTAAGTTTTTCTAAAATTTTGAGTCTTGTCGGTCCTGTCTAACTCCCGTTTCGAGATGAGCGCTTCAAAAACATCTACTTCATTATTGTGGATACCAGATTTTCGAAAATGTTTTTTTATTTTTATTTTTTCATGATCTAAGTACACTTTGAATGCCGCAGCTGCTCCTGATAGCAATGCCAACACAATTTCATGAAATTTGTAAGATTGTTATTATTGTAATAGTGAGCCTATCCGACTAATTAGATGACAATTGTAACACTTTTTGTTGATTACGCCAATGGTTCTTTGATTTTTTTGATCTGAACAGGGTTGGTGTCCAAAATTTCAAAAAAAGAAGTTATTGTACCTTCGTTGTCATCAACATTTTATTAAGGTGTTTTAGGCTAAAACTCTTAAGAACAATGGCTAGCACCGCTTAAAAGGAACGCCTCAACTTTGCGAACACTCTGTATAACTCTTCAAAAAAATTTTTTTTGATTAAATTTTTAACACCTCAGAGGGTCAGATATTTTTTTTTTGAATTCCACAACAAATTAAAATTGAAAACACTGGAAACAAAAGAACAACAATTAAAACGGTTGCTAAGGATAACAAATACATAAAAAATACACATATTATAAATTAAAAATCAAGTTGCTTGACTGCATTTTTAAGCTTTACTGAACTGAATACGGCAGTTGTTTCGATACTTTTGAATCACTCTGTATAATTTTTTAAGGAAGATTGTGAATTGGATCATTTGGATTTTTGCAATGATGGTCTTACTGACCACTAAGAAATTATAAAAAAAATTATGTATGACATCTGATTTAAGATGCAACAGCTCGTAAAAGTTGCTTATAATACTTACTTTATTGTGGAATTGTCAGAAAAGCAGACCCGTTAACTTTGTTTTTAATGATATGTTTTAGTGTGTAGTTGATTTATTATCCAATTTTTCAAAATGAATTGTTAGAAAACATTTTTTTTTGGTTTTTGAAATGAATTAAGAAGACCAGTTGTAGGTAATGTATACGGCGTTGCTATTTTTTGTTTTTGATTTTAGTCTTTGTTTAGAAAACGAAAATCGAAAATAGTATTTTGCGTAGTTTATGTACCTGCTCTTAAGGCCCTATCTGCGACTTTTAATACACCCGATACGTGAAATAGACCGAGGCGGTGCCGAGCTGGACACCTTAGTTATTTTCTCCCCTATTTTTTCAGACTTCCGGCCGTTCGGACGAGGTGATCGCCGCCGAAACCCTCGAAAACTACAAACGGTGCAACAATTCCTTCATCCAGGGCGTGTTCCAGGCCCAGTACCGGTCATCGTTGAGTTGTTCCCGTTGCCGCACCCAATCCAACACCTTCGATCCGTTCCAATGTATCTCCGTGCAATTGCCCCAATTCAGCAAACAATCGATCTATGTCACGGTGAGTGTAATTAAAAAATCCGCAACTTTCCGCTCTAGTTTGAAAATTATTACAGGTGTTGTATACGTCGCAGCAGCCAAGACAGGTCCAAATCGGTTTGAGTTTACCATCGGGAGCTACCGTTTCAGAATTGAGGGATATCCTCGAATCGGACACGTCCATCGAACGTGCCAATATGTTAATTACCGAAATTGGAGAAACGGGGTTTTTGAGGACTTTTACCGACACGCAATCGGTGAATATTATAAGTGAGATTGATCCGATCTATTGCATCGAAGTAGCGCAATTGAAGGATCTGGAAGAGGACACGACCAGTGCGTATATTTTGTTGTGTTGGATTAATGTGGTTCAAGAGGGAGATGGCTTTAAGAGGTTCGGTAAGTGCAAGGTTAATACCTTCTGCAACAAGAGCAATAAAGTTCACTTTTATCTAATTTTTAATTCCGCAAAATTTTGACTTTTTTTTTAAATTTTTTTGTACAGTAATTTAACGAATAAATAAAATAATTAAAATAAATAAAATAAAATAAATAGAATAAATAAAATAAATAAAATAAAATAAAAAATAACGAATAAATAAACGAATAAACTTTTTATTTTTTTATTTCGGGTACTTTTTTATTTTTATTTATGTTTTATTTTGGCCACAGGTCAAAATAAATCCGTCTATTTTGTAGGGTTTTAATTCAATTTTTATTTATTACATTCGCTGAGTCTTTAAATTTTACCGTTTTCACGGAAAATGCGTTTAAAATTGTTCCGAATTGTTGGTAAAAGATAGGTCGAGGGCAAGAATAATGCAGTCATCACATTTTTTCAAGTTGCGACAAAGATAGAGATATAACATTCTCTATCATTCAATTTATTCTCTAAAAGGTTGTGCCATGCTTTTACAAATTATTCGGAAGTAAAATTACCGTTGGGGGCGCCACTGAGCTAGGTCGAAAACAGTAACCATAAATGGCGGGAAAATGTTTATTCGGATATTTTGAGCGTTGTACGAATTTTGGGGCTTCACAATTATTACATTGCCTATGCGGAATGATTATTGCATCTTTGATGCAAGAAACTTATGTTGATAAATGAGAGATGACGAGGAAAACACGAATAACGAATGACTGTTTGGTTCACTTTCTTTATTGGAAAATTATTACAAAGACATTGAAAAGCCTACCTTTTGGCATAATTTACGTTTAAATGTATCAGCAGTTGTTAATCTTTATTGTAGTTTTGTAGATTTACCGCAGCATTTCATGATTTTTTCAGTGGAAAATTCTAACCTAAAATTCATAACACTTCACTAATTTATTGGTTTCTTGAGCCAAACTTTGTGTTCGCTGTGATCCATTACTTATAATCTTTAATTAGACAACTGTTTGATAACACTTTGTAATCAAAATTTAAATATTTTTCACATTTTATCCACTTTCAAGTTCCAACAATAAACACTTTATACCACGAAAAACTACAGAACCAAAGTCAACGCTAGTATTTACCACCACGTACTTTTAAAGTAATTCTTTCTATTGTAAGTAATTAACACTATACACGCAAAATTGTTGAACAATTCATTAAATGTCAGTTAAATGTGGCATTACGAAAATTTCTTTACTGTTTTCGACATAGTTCAAAAGTCATCACCAGAGGGCGTCTAGTTAATTTTATTTCCGAATAATACAAAGAAACAAAGCCCTAGCCTTCTAGAATACATTTTTTAATTTTAAGAGCAGTCGGAAATTGCATTTTTATTTTGGATTGGATTTAATCTGGAAATGATTCGGATATACATATTTATGGCTAAAACCCTGGGAAACTATAAGACTTTAATTCTCTCGCTCCCTCTAGGTCGTCCGATCAAGCAAAAATTACGCGCACGTCCTTGGCCGTAATGAAGATGATTCAAACGTTAGCTAATTGCCCAGACATGATGACCCATTTATTATCACAAAATTGTCACCTTTTCCCTCTCTTTCATCAATTTTTTTATGATAATATATGTATTTTTACGACAATCATAAAAACATAATAAAAATCGCCAGTTGAATTCATCCCTGACATTTCGAAATAACACAAATAAACAATACAATCGTTTGCCCTTTTCCGATTTATCTCAAATATTTACGTAAATAACAGATGACGTTTATTTCGGGAAATTTCATTCTAAATTTATGCTTTATCCGATCTAATCCGAGCTATCTACATAGGGTAAGTCAGGGATATTTGGACCATTTTTTTACAAATCTGCACAAAACTATGATTTTTATTTTTTATTTTTATTTAGTTTACCTATTTTTGTTTTAACGGAAAACATTTTTTTCTCACAATTTTTCCGTTGGTAAATAGTGGAATAACCGTCTTGAAAATCAGAAATCGTGACTTCATTCCAATGAATTGTCGACAGAGTTGTTTTGCTATCAAAATAAATAAATAAATAAAAAGGGTTCAATAAATAGGTACAGTTGGTTTAATAAAAAAGGGACAAGTTAATTATTTAACTTGTGTAAGATTGATCACTTTACTGAATTACAAAGATTGTCAATTAATTTTTGACACTGTCATGTTTGTTTCTATTGACAGCTGTATGTATTTAGGGGAAAAACCAAGAAAGTCTTCTTTAGTTGGAAAATATTAAGTATATTTTTCTTCATGCTGTCTAAAAAAATTCTCGTATAGCTCTGCTTAAAACGTATTAAAGCTGGAATGTTCCGACAAAACAATAAACTGCGAGGTTATTTAAAATTGAATATAAAAGTTGAATTAGAAAAAATGTTTTTCTCAGAATGTGTACAGGGTGCTTAAAAACCCGCGTATCAACTCAATGATATGTGGTAGAGAAATGTTAACACATACAGGTTATACAGGGTCCTTAAAAAACATCGATACAGTTAAATATAATAAAAACTATTTATCAAATCTTATTGAAATTTGGTGTATGCTTAAAAGTATTTAAATTCTGTCGTCTCAGGTGTTTATAAACTATTAATTTCATTTGTTCTGGGAATACAAGGCTAACTTATTTTTTATGGGAAGAAGGGTAAAATTTAATTTTTTAAGAAGAGCATTTTTTTTTTCTGAGTTCCGTGCACATGCATACCTTATTTTTAAAAAATATTGAAGTAATAAAATTTTGTTAGTCTTGGAAATGAAAACGTCTTTATTTAATGTTAGCTGTTTGCCGCCTGAACTTTGACCAAAAAATAAGTAATAGTTAATAACAATTCTTAAAGTAACACTTTTAACTAAAAAAGAACACATTTTAATAAAAAAAAATTTATTAATTATTCATTTTTAATGAATGATATGTGGCAACGTTATCTAACAATCGTGACCGCAATAAAATTGATCAACAATAAAAATGAATTATTTTCGAAACGGTTTCTTAAGGAAGTGTTGGCACATTTACAAATTTTTATTTTTTTGATATTTTTTTTTTTCATTCAAAGAACTTCTAGTAAACTGATAGTAAATTAAAAATTATATATTAAAGTATGGTAGCGCTCAGCTCCGTTTGCGTGTGCGTCATCTGACATTTCTGTCACTACGTTTACATAGCAGGGGCATAGCGGTGACAAACTATCAAATATTTTTTGAGGTTACGAAGTGTTTAAATTATGAGTTGTTACAAAAAATACAGATTCACAAAACAAGAACTAATAAACGCAGAATCAAAAACCTAACGAAACGCAAATCACAAAACACTATAAACGAACAGAAAATACTTGCGATTAACACCGATAACACTTTCGACAACCATGCGACGACGTCTATAATTTACTGTCAATGTCAGTTTGACAAATTCGTGACACTTGATGGTGTTGTCGAAGTGCACATGTAAATTAATGTTCAAGGATACCACCCTTAGATAGCCCTTAGCTGTTTAAATTTGCATTGTTTTTGATAATTTTTTATAGCTTTGTGTTGGTAATGAAAAAATGAAATTGATGACGCACACGCAAATCGAGCTGACCGCCACTATATAAGTGGATATTGAGGTGTTTAAAACACGCGCGATTTTTCGAGCACGAGGGCGTTGTCGGAGTGTTCGAAATAGAGCAAGTGTTATAAAGACCAGTTATCCACAAATTCTTTACGTTATTTTTTTATTGGTTTACTTTGAAATCATAAATACTGATATTGGAAATAATGTAATGTGGGATCAGTATACCTTTCATTGTCATGGAATTGATTGTTATTGTAATAAAAAACCATTAAAAAGTTGCCACTGACACTTTAAAAAAAGCTGCTGCGTGCTTTAAATAAGCAAAATAGTTTACCAATAAAAAATAGTGATTCATTATTGTGATAGATAATGAGTATTTACTGTAAAACTTAAAAAATTAAACAATAATGAAAGCTGAAGAAGTTTACAAAATATGTTTGTAGCTCTAATTTTTTTTAAATATGACTTTAGGAAATTTCTTGTAATCTACACATGCTTGTCAACATTAACGTACCACTGTGTTGGTGCGCTAGTTTTTGAGCACCGTGTTGATTGTTTTTTTATTTTATCAGTGCTTTTAAGTCTAGAATATTTTAAGGTTTAACGTAAAACAATAAAAACTACTGGTCAATCTTTCCCGGACTTACCCTAATTTTTGTCTTTTTCTTCATTCGATTGCAGGCAGCCCCTACACGATGCAAGTCTCCCGCGAAACCTCCTACGAGGACCTCCAAAAACTCCTCCTCAAAGAAATGGCCCCCATCCTCCACGACGACATTCTCACCTCAGCTCAACCAAAAGGCGTTTTCAAAATACGCATTTCGGATCCGGCTTGTAACGACAACGAGCCTCCTTGTTATCTCGAACCCGAACTCGAGCATCCACTTTTTATGGAAGATGTCGATCAAGCGCTGGCTTTATGTAGTGAAGAAGGGGGCCCACCACATGTCAAACTCGTCATCGAATTTACACAGAGTGCCAAAAATGCAATCATCGCCGACGATACGGACATCATCGAGGAACATTCGTCCGTGAAACAATTGAAAGCGCAAGCGCTACAAGGGGGCGCACCTTTGACTTTGGAGGAGTGTTTAAGGGATTACACCGAAGCGGAGACTTTGACGGACGCGTGGCGGTGCCCCCATTGTCAGCAGTACCAACCGGTGGTGAAAACACTGGACATGTGGTCGTTGCCGGACATTTTAGTCGTGCATTTTAAGCGGTTTCGACAGTAAGTTTACATATTTTTTTTACAAAATACTTTATCCCAAGTTGCACAGCTTCAACCATTTGGCAACTGCAGCTAAAATATAGTCATGAAAACGTCATTAAAGCCGAATCAAATGTTTTTCTTTGCTGTGAATTACCTTATTGCTTTTCAGTCAGTAGTAAATCATACAATTCAACACATGTCTGAGCCAAAATGCACCCACAACATTATTGTCCTTAAAGGAATTTGTTAAAAGCCTTATAACAGCAAAAAAAAAATCTATATACAGCTATTTCTGGGATATTTTATTAGCTTTCCTAAACCTTATTGCAACCATATTACAGATCAATAGCTGTGAAAATTTTTTGGCAGTTAATAAGTCATGAAGGCCAATTCGCTGCGTTATCACTGTTGCAGCTTTTTAGAAATTTTGGAATTAGTAAACAAAATGGCTGTTTATACTCTGGATTTTAGCTAAAAACTTTATTGACCAAAATACTGCTTAGAATTTTATCACAACCACATTTTCGTTGTGTTAGCTGTCACTAAAAAATAAAAGTCAGTACGTTGAGATACATCCTTTGGAACTTTATTGCCAAATTTTTGATATAGTAGGCAAAAACGTCATGTATACATAATTTTATGCTCTAAGAGTTCCACTGGTCATGATATAGTTTTTTTACCGTTACGGAGCTGTGGAAACATTTTAGCTATTGATGAATTACTGCTACATTTTATAATTAAAATTTGTGGCCAATGGTTACAATCGATGCTGTGGAATTTATTGAAACTCAAAGTGGGTTTCAGCACAATAAGCACTTTTTTTTCACTGCTCTTAAAAACGTCTCATGTCAAAGAATGTTTTTTAAAAAATACATAAAAAATTCCAACATTGGAATTCTCTAATAATTATTTATTGTTTGAAGTAAGAAGATGTCTGTTTATTTTATTTCGATTTTTACATAATTTGTGTCAACCAATTATACTCGAACATACGCCCTTAGAGGTTAATAGAGTTGCTAGATGTGAAAAGTATAATTCGCTATTTTGGGCGGTAAAAAAGTGTAAAATGTTATATTTTATATTTCGTGGCTCGTTGGAAGGCAAAGGACAAAAAAATTTATTAATTAAATAATAAATAAATAAATTTTGGAGTGATTTACCTCACAGAGAGAAAGACAAAGTGTATGGCACTACTTTGTTAGAAGCCAGATTTTAGCTAAATAGCTGTAAAATACATTCTACGGAAAATTAAGCTGAAAACTAACATGTTATTCCACATCACAGCCTTATAGTTTTAAATGCTGGTACCAGGGGATAGGACATCTAAATTTACAACAAAAGAATAAACAATAACTTTTCAGCAGATTTAATCAATTTACCGTCGCAATATATTACAAGTGTAACGTTACTAAAGTTGTAAAAAGATTTTTTTTCAAAAGAAATGTTTTTTTAAAATGTTATTAAAAAATTACAATGAAAGATTTATTGTATTTTCTGTTATTTTGAAGGCACATTACTTTTTTGGATATTTGTTATGCATATTTGTCAATACATTTCAGTTCGCAGAAACTTAAAAAAATTACTGAGAAGAAATATAAAGCTTAATACAGTAAAACCTCTCAACAACGGACACCGATGGGGAATTTTTAATTGTCCGTTGTGGAGAGGTGGAAATTTCAATATAGGTTTTGTTACGTTCCTACAAAAATGTCCGTTGTGAAGAGGTGTCCGTTATTCGGAGGTGTTCATTAAGGGAGGTTTTACTGTATTATTTATCATGAACACATAAAAAAGAAAGTAACATCCACCATTGCTATAAGAGAGTCTAACATCTGGTGTTACCATATTATAGTTATTTAGTTTTCTGTCTGGATGCTTAGGAGCATTTACAGGTTTATGCTCTTAATTATCTACAATATATAACCATTTTTGCATCAAAAGCGAAATGGCTTCATTTGACCTTATATTGCTAGACGTTGTATAGTTATTAATAATACCAGTGCAAAAACACAAAACAGCACTGTTGTTATGCAACGAGAAGATGCGAGTGTCATTCAAATTTTTTTTGTTGGAATTTAAAACACGTTTCAATGGGAAGCGTGTTTTAAAATACTGTTTATAATCTAGGATTCATAAATTAAAAAGAAGGCTTAAAATGTTACCAACAAAAAAAAGCTAAAAAAGCGCCAAATCGGTCAGTACAACGTTACAGAAACCGTACCAAAGCACTTCTGTGGCTGGCTTTAAAAGTTAAATGGCTGATCAAACAACTGTGGGTGCTACTTGGTTTGGCGAACCAAAAAATTTAGAAACATAAAATTCCCCAGTTTTGACTGTTGACATTTCAGGCAAACTTTGCGGGGCTGTAGCAGCGCCAAGTTGATCAATATGGTGGATTTCCCGGTTTATAACCTCGACATGAGCCCCCATTTGGCCAATAAGGGCCAAAACATCTCCGAGGACCAGATGATAATGACCAATGGTTGGAGTCCGTTTAAACGTACCCGTAAACAATCGAACGCCAACGACAACATGTACGACCTTTACGGTATTTGCTACCATCATGGTAGTGATATCGAAACCGGTCATTACACCGCCGCCTGTAAAAACCCCTACGACAACCAGTGGTACCTCTACGACGACGCAAAAGTCACCAACTTGTCGAAACAAACCGACGACATCAGCGCCCTCTTGGTCAACAACAGTGCCTACATCCTGTTTTACCAACGGCGTAACGTTGGCTCGAGTACCAGCAGTGCGGCCAGTACCAGTTCCGTGGGCTCCTCCACCGACCATTGGGTGTCCAGAATGCCCAAATTTGTACCACCGAAAAACATCAAAATCGAGAAAAAGCCGAAAGTTGACGAAGAAACGAAAACGAGCGAAGAAGTCGCGTTGCGTAATTCACAGAATACGCTCGACAGTGCTGCCAATCCACGAAAATCTCTAGACAAGTCGACGAGTACCGAAGAGGTTAAGTTGTATACGACGAGTATTTATATTAATTCTTGCGGCGAAATGGACAAGGAGGTGTCAGAGGGTGAGGTCAAGGTTACGATGACGGAGCCCGAGGTCAGGAAAGTGTACACAACGACGGCTGCGGTGCACCGGCACTCGGATAATGTGTCAAGGACGAGGCTCAATTGGGTAAGTAAGTTGGTACAGTCACGATCGTAAAGAATGTTAACCCTAAAGAACGCAAACTATAACAAAAAACCTGCCAGGGCATGGATTCATTATTTGATATGTTATCAATTAATATAATTAGAGTCGGTGTACAGAAAACGAGTCAATTTAATTCAACTTTAAATTAAATCAAACTAAGTTATAGTGGCGGTCAGCTCGGTTTGCGTGTGCGTCATCAATTTAATTTTTTCATTACCAACACAAAACTGTAAAAAAATTATCAAAAACAATGCAAATTTAAACAACTAAGGGGTATCTAAGGGTGGTATCCTTGAACATTAATTTACATATGCACTTCGACAACACCATCAAGTGTCACGAATTTGTCAAACTGACATTGACAGTAAATTATAGACGTCATCGCATGGTTGTCGAAAGTGTTATCGGTGTTAATCGCAAGTATTTTCTGATCGTTTATTGTGTTTTGTGATTTGCGTTTCGTTAGGTTTTTGATTCTGCGTTTATTAGTTCTTGTTTTGTGAATCTGTATTTTTTGTAACAACTCATAATTTAAACACTTCGTAACCTCAAAAAATATTTGATAGTTTGTCACCGCTATGCCCCTGCTATGTAAACGTAGTGACAGAAATGTCAGATGACGCACACGCAAACGGAGCTGAGCGCTACCATACCATTTATTTTGCATTGACAAAAGTCAATTTAGTCGCGAATTACAATTTTATTATAATTAAGACCTTCGTAAACCATCTTTTAATTAATCACAAATGACTTTATCGCGTAAAATGGATAAAGAATAATTTGATGTTTTATCTTTCTAACGAAAATATAATTTGAATTAAATTTTAATTGCGGTTTAAACGTAAACCGGCCCTTAATCTGTTATAAATTAGGAAATATAAATGTGGTATTGTCTTTGTTTTGTGACACTATCAAACTACTCATTAAATTATAATTATAATTATTACTTAATTCTAATAAAACTCATAGGATTTGTTTACACAACATTTAATTTTAATTACAATTAAATTTTAATTTCTGATTAATTTAACATTTGTTAAATAAATGACAACTACATTCAATTAAAGTTTAATTCGTCTTCAGTAAATCGACCATTTTAATTTTTCACACCCCTAAACGAATAATCACGTTGTTTAGTCGGAACTCTTAAAAATCAAGTTATTATTTAATTAGAAAAGAAAACCTTACTTTACTTAAAATGCTAACACATTAAATAATTCCTCATCTAATTTACGTAATACAGTTATAATTATTTTGAGTGAATTAATTACATTTATTAATTTACACGATTAAAATATCGTTGATGTTGCAAAAGTAAAAACACGAAGTCATGCTTTACAGCACATGAATTCTCTGAAGGAATGTTTATTGACGTTTGTGACCCAAAAGATTTGTTGCTGCGGTTTGAGTTCAGTCCCTTGCTTATAGGATTGACATGCTTTATGATCGTGACTGTACAACTGATTGTGTTCCTTTTTGTAACAAGAGTTTTGCAGATGTCGCCACAGCCGGTACGAAAATTGAACCAATCGCAACAGTCGGTTTGAATACTTGTAAATAAGCACTAAGTAGTTGCCTTTGTTAAGTGGGTTTTAATCAGATATTTAAGAGATTTGTTTTATTTTTTAATATTTTATTTACCGTTTAAGTAAATATTTATTTTTTGTGAGGGTATTTATACCGTTTTTGTTAGTGGTGATATTAACTGAGCTTGTGTAATCTTGCAATTAATCACCGACAATAAGTTTTCAGTTCTTTTGATGGCTTTATTTTGTTTTTTGTTAAATTACTAGTCATCATTGAAATACCAAATAAAAGTATTTCCACTTATTATAGGATTAAAATAGTAGCAGTCGGTACTGTAACGTGTAACGTGCCTTAAATTGGAATAAACATTATTACCCTTTGTTTACATCACTGGTTAATAAATTTTTCATCAATTATCGAATTTTATTTACCTCGACCCGGCAACACATCAATCACAACTGTCGAATGTGTTGCCTGCATTCCGGGCGCTCGTCCCGCTCGAGCGCCCTCTATCCCTCAAAAAACTCCAGTCTGTTGTGAGAAGCAGAAGTGAGTGGGTGCATGTTGTTACGGCTGGATTTGAGTGGATTAATACCATACCTTAAGGTAATTAACTTAAATTAACTAATTGAATTGACTCCTCGCATAATTAACCCGATTTGAACGCGTTCAGTCGGCCGGCTTTCATTTATTCAAACCGCGAACAGCCCCCTGTGATTCATCCATGACTCAAAACCTGCAAGACAAGTAAAACATAAAAACGGGGTTGTGGGCCAGAGCCGGCCTTTTTATTGTAATTTATTGATTTTACGAGTTGTTTTGTTGCACGCACGCGAATCCATAAAATAATTTTACGAGGGCCCAACGCAGGGACGGACCGGGCACAGGGCCGGAGTGTGCGCCAAACCGGGCAACACATGCGATAATTTACGACGTTTCGATTGATTATCAGAGGTCACGTGGGCTGGGCCCCGGGTTAAATCAAAATTTCACGTCCAGTGTGCTGCTGTCAAATAAATCAGTAATGGCGCCAACATTTTTATTGTAAAGTCGTTAACATAACGTAAACGAGTTCAAAGTTTAATCATTTATCCTTGATTATGTTTTAATTGGGAGTCTCGCTCACATTTATTCAAAACTTAATCTTTTGATACGAATGTCGAAATAATCACTCGCTTCGTTCGTTTGATGCCTTAATCAGTTTTTGTGTCGCAATTACACACTGTAATTTTCTTTGCATTAGTGCCAACGTAACAAATCACCGCGCATCAATTTTCCTACAACTTGGGGGAAACTTATTTTTAAGATCAAACAAGGCTGGAATAAATTGGATCAAGCTAAGCTTGTCAATTACCAAAAAAATGAGTTGATTTTTTAATGTCATCTTCCGGGTTATTTCGGTGCTTCCCCCAGCCTTACGCTTAAATTTGGATCATCTGGTCGACCACCTGGAGCTTATCGCTCGTACCTTGAGAACTGTTGCTTCAAAAGGCCAACCTCCATTAATGGGTCAAATAATTGACCTTCGTGATGCCACAATCGGAACGATGGATGTAGTTTCCTTTTGATGGAAGGATTTATTAATCGGAGCATTGAGTGAACGAGGAAATGGGAGGGGTTTTAATTAAGTCTGAATTTACATATTTGATGGTGAAAGAGCGAAAAAAATGAGACGAGGAAATGTGAATGGAATGAGGATGAAATTCAGTGTTTCTTTGTTCCGTTCTGATTTGATAAGAGGGACTAATGAAGTGGAAACACTCGAAAAACAAGCCCAAATGAAAAAAAAATTTGGTTACTCAACAATTACAATATTATCGCTGATATCATCGATTTTGTCATTCCGTGTAAAAGAAAAAGAAAATCCAATTACGTGTGTCACAAATATAAACATATCTGTCATTGAGTATTTATTGCTTGCAAAAAGTTGCCATATTTGACGCCCAATTTCCTCTGAAAATCAACAAAGGAAATAATTAAACGAAAAAACGAGATGTTTTCTTTGCGAATAATAAAACTAATTTAAAATTTTCTCCACACGTTTATTAGTCACTGATTTAAATTTAAATTCCTTGGCTTTCTTTGTCGTTCTCTAAATGGAAGTCGATTTAAAATTTTTATTTGCCCCGATCAAGTCGCCACGTTTATAAAAAATAGACACACCTATTTGTTGTGACAGTGTTGTTGCCATAGAAACGTCAAAATTTGACAATATGCGAAAGCATGGCCAACTCCGTGCAACAATAACCCAAATGTCAATGTCTTGAGTCACAGCCGACTGGATAAACAAATCTCGTCGTTAATTTTATCTGAAACGGCTTAATATTCGTGAATGGTGGCATCGAGGAGGGTGTGTGCAAGCTTTACGTTGAAACCCAGATCGATGCTTAGTGAGCCACGCCCTTAGCCGGGATCTTTGCGTCCCTTCGCACACACCCTGTATGTCACTTGCTATTGCGAAAAGAACATCAAAGTGACCTATGCTGAAAATTCAATGTCGTTTCAATGCTTAAGCGGCTATTATTTAATCGCAGGACCCCTCGTGCGAGGAGAATTTTTTCTTTGTTGGTCGGAGGGGGCCTTGGACGTGCGTGCATGGCTTGCTGTTTTAAGGCGTTGCGATGGAAACTACAATTGTTTTAGTACACTCTGTATGTTGCATCGATCAAGCAAAAAAAATGACGTTTCATTGTCAAAACAGGGGGCACTTTTTCCAATTCTCAAGTGGATATTTCCGTTGCACAAGAAAACAGATTTTTTATTTTATGATTGAGTGAGTGGAACGTCATTATTTGCCACTCAAATCAACAAAAAGTGTTTGTTGGAATTTGAGTTGTTTCTTATTATGCGAGAAAAACTCCATAAATGGATTTATAGTCAGTGAGGGAGGCAAGAAAACAATTTTCTTCGGTGATTTTTCCTCACACAAAAAACTAATTCACTCGTAGTTTTGGAGGAAAAAATGTTAAACATGCCTGGGTGACATGGTAATTTTTTCTAAAACCAATATTTATCGCGCAAATAAGTGAAATTAAACAGAGGATGCGTAACCCAATTAAGTTAACTGATGTGCAAACAGAAAACAGTGATAAAAGGTTTCTAATTTTTCTTCGCTCCACGAAAGCTCGTCGGTGTAGTGGCTGAAATGTCGATGTATAACTCGATAAGAGCCGATAGAAATGATTGTTACCTGAAGCGAACGTGATGAAATAGCTCCGAAAATTAAATTTGTGATAGCAAACTTTTGTTGGAGTTGTGAAACTCCAATGAAAACAAGCGATTTACATACTACATACGCGAGCTGACATATTTTTACGTGGTGATAATATCGCAGTGTGTTTTATTGTCAGGCAAAATTTAACACTTTGAACTTTGGAGCGAGACAAAGAAGAAATGCGTCAATAGTTTGAATTTTTGATCAAATTGTGTTTTTCCGACAAACTTCCAATTAATTTTTCATGGAGAGATGCGGGTTTGAAGTGTCTTGAACTTTTTAAGAGGGTTTAATATGGAGCATCCCTGTTTTCTCTCGGTTTTAAAGCGTCAACAAGGACGCTTTTGTCTGGCTTGAAACAAGTCGTTAGTGGAATGCATTGAACAGATGGTTTTGGGGATTTTTTTCATGCCTTTTTGTGGCATTAGCATGTGTGCAACGGGAAAAAAGGATATTTGAATAATTCGAGTAAAAAATATAAATCGGGTTGCACACATATTTAAAACTTCTAATGAACCAGTTGTAAAAAATATAAGAAGTGGAAACAGATGTTCTACAGGGGGTCGAACAACTGCACAAAGTTGCAAAATTTTCTTGGCACAATGTATTTTTATGAGCACTCAAAGTTAGTGCTCTAGATTTTTTTGTCGAAAACTTTTTTGGAATGTTTTTTTGTTGAAAATCTGGATTTTTTTTAGCAAAGTCAAGTTATTTCTTACCTTCTACCGTTTAAAAACGGTTTAGTTATGAATAAATTTGGTTTCCTACAAAAAAATGTCAAAATAAACAAAAAAGTTTCCAAAATTTATTCTCTAATTAAAAATAACATTATGTTAATAGCATTACATTTGAGGTTGAAAATGATATCGTTTTCATCTTTTTGGAGTTAGAAATTAACATTTTTTCGATATGTTTCCTAAAAAAACCCGAAACACATGTATCTAGCTATTTAGTTGAATGACATTTTTTTGATGTTTAAAAGCATACTAAATGAAACTAAATAATCATCAATTTTTTAAATTTTGCTCATAGAGAACGAGAAGTAACGTATGAGTATTCAAAATTACGTAAGTTTTCGTCTTTAACTAAATCATTTATTTAGCATAAATTCGATAGAATGCGCAAAGCAAGGACTTTTTGAGCTTGAAAATGTTGTTTTTTTTTATTGAGATCTTTAGATCGAGATAAAAATACATTGTAAAGCTCAAAAAACTCAAGCTCAAAAAAGTTTAGAAATTTTGACATTACTGTACGCAAAGTAAAAAAAGTGTAAAGCAAATCAATGAAAAAAAAAATTGATTAAGATTAATGCGTAAACACGTGTTTTTTTTGGTCAATTGTAGAAAAATAATTGATAATCTCACAAGTTTAACGTATTTATAAGATTGTTTGGTAAGTTTTATTTTTTTTTAATTGTCGATGTTATATAATAACTTGTTCTTCAGCCTGATGATGTCTTATGTAATAAGATAAAACGTTGCAGAACTTTCTTTTGGTTTCATTTATGGTCCCTTCCCAGTAATTTTTCCAACTCTAAAAGTAGAAAAATAATATTTTAATGTTTTCGAGAAAGTCATTTGAAAAAGACATATTTTGTGTACTTTTCTTGCAAAATCTTGCTCAGATAGTTACTTTTTAAAAACGAAAACTTTATAGTATTCATTATACTTTTGAGTGTTTTGTGGATTTTAGGACATTTTCAGTCAAAACTCACTTATTCTGCTTAGATAAATTGGCTTGAACGGGCTAAAAAATTATAATGGGAGGTTTAAGAATGCATTGTGGATCTTGTTTAAAGATTTGTCATGTTCTTGAATAAAAAAAATCGCTTTTTGCGAGCGAAATTTTGTTAAAATAGCTAAACTGAACAGAAATTGACGTACTTTTGACCAGTTTACAATGATTTTGTTCTGTATTTTTCACCAAGAAATCTCTTTCATCTGCGAAATTTTGTTCCAACGAGAAATTATGTCCGAAAGTCTAAAATTACGTTACTTGTACCTTTTTGAAACTCATATATGTACTTACATTAGGGAAATGTACAGATAGATAGAAAATAGCAAGACAAGTCGATAAAGTAAAATTTATGTAAATAAAAAATGCATAGTTTCCCCAAAAAATTGTTCTGAAATAATAAGTGTTAGCCGCAATTTTGAAAAATTCTCAAAATGCCCTCACGCCACCATCTCCATTTTGCTTAATGAAAAAATTAACTGCTAATAGACTACCATAAGCCACACAGTGTCTCTCAACAGGCGGGTTAATAAAAATTTCTGAAGAAAGTACGCACTTTTTGGAAAAATGATATAAGGGTTTTTAACTCGTCTGATCATGAAAATTCACATACGAAATATTGCTAAGCCATTTCCTAACACCCTGTATTTATTTGACCAAATTACATTGCAATTGATGTTCTTTTTGTGGACCTATCTAAAGTTTTTTAATCCACCTCATCAGTAAGATATTTAATTTTAACCATATATCATTTAATTAAATCGAAAATTACCTTTATACCCAAACATCACAAAAGTGCCAATTTTTATGACTAAACTCGGCTATATTATGTAGTAAATGGTAGCTGAATTATTTGCCTCACTACGTTTGGCAAAATACATGTTCAGCTTTACCATACAAAGAACCACTTTTACTTCTAGTAACATGATTTTTTGAGCTTTAAAAACTCAGTTGTGTTTTCGAAAATTTCCTCTAAAAATGTTAAAAATGTTGACTTGAAAATGACGTTATTTTCATATTTCGTAAGTGAAAAAGTTTTTTGCGAAATTGTCAAAAAAATGTTTAAGCACAGTTTAGGTTTAAAAACTCACTGTCTTGCAAAATTGTAGTCAAACTAAGTAAAATTACAAATAAAATAATTATGAATGAAGGTCGAGATTACATTACCTTCACCTTTTCAGAGCGTTGTAGCAAGTTTTTCAGTCAAAAATTCTCTTATTTTCACAAATTAACTAAAAGATGCAAATCAATCGCAAATAATTAACGGAGATCAACAATGACACTATATTGGCCTTTTCGTTAGATTAATTTTGTTGGTCAGCGAGAAACTTACTTATTTTGCAAAACTTTGTCAAAAAATTGTCTTTATTTTTGTAGTGATTTCTGATTTTTTGAGAAGTCTTTAAAACATGCCGATGAACTATTGAACTGAAATTTTTAAATACTAATAAAATAATAAAGTAAAAAAATACAAATATGGTTTCAATGTAACGAAATATATCCTAAAGTCCGTTAAAATCCCATTAATATCGAACAGTCGATTGCGAATTTTTCAAGGAAACCCAAGTGGCGTAACTTTGTGAGTCAACCCTTTCTGATAATCCAATTCCGGTCGCTTATCATCGATTCCAGCTTGTCATTCCTTCACACAATAAACCTGCCATCACAAACCCAGAGATTCTCATTAGCAACACTCAACCCCATCCCTCGAATCGGCCATTCATCTCAGGATATACGAAAATAAATCCGTGTTATTTTGATTCATTTTCCGGTCTGTTTACTCAAATGACGTTGGTTCAAACGCTGATAATGATAAAATTTGGTTTTTGATAACAACATGCACGCTTGTTTTGTTGCGAATTGTGATCGATCAACAAGTTGTTGTTGCATCGAATTGAAACAGTTTAAATAATTCTTTAGAAAAATTGGTAATTTTTTGTTCCAGTGGCTCGTGGTGTGTCGGGTTTCGTGTGATAATGGTGTGACGTGAACGCAGTGGCGTAGTGCTGGCATGGGCGTCACTCCAGGAGAGGACGCGTACAGCATCCCGTTCTTGGCGCGATTGCTGCACTCGCTACCTCATCTCAATGTTACATTCCATCAAGTCAATAATTCCTTCGACCCACATTCGCCAGTTTATTTAGAGGTAAGTTATAAAAAAACATCGAAACCAAAATTCTTCAGGGTGAAGCTTTTATTTTATTTTTATTTTATTAAAGCTGAGAGCTTTAATAAAATGCCTAACGCACAAAGAATGTACAAAATTATTCATTGCTGTTTTTATCACGAAATGGCATTCATTTGAATCTTGCCAAAAAAGTGTTTATTTTTGAATACTAAATTGATAAATGAGAGCGGTATCTCAGCGTTAATGAACTTCATTTATCATAAAATACAGTGGTAACTCTGTAAGTCTATCAGATTTCCGGTCCCCTCCACTGAAAATCTCTGTAAGTCGTTTTTTTAAACAACTTGAAAATATAATATAAAAAACTAGAAACACTAAAGGACGGACCTAAACGTAAGAGTGTAACATAACTTTTTTCTTGAATTAAAAAATATTTAGAGCTAAATGACGACTATTTCATTCCCTAACAAGAGCTGAAGAAAGAAAACTTATATTTTTAAGGGTGTAGCAATACAAAATATTAGCAAATTTTTTTACAATGTTGCCATGCCGTTTTTATTACTTGGTAGATCTATTTAAAGTCCACAAACTAAAAATGTTTTTGTTATACACAGGGTATTGTATACAGGGTGGTGAACTAAAATTACATATTTTTTATTGGAACACCCTATATATTTTTGCATAGTCTTAAATTATTAAATTATAATAAGTCTGTTTCTGTTCGTGTCGGTATTATGGTAGCGCTCAGCTCCATTTGCGTGTGCGTCATCTGACATTTCTGTCACTACGTTTACATAGCAGGGGCATAGCGGTGACAAACTATCAAATATTTTTTGAGGTTACGAAGTGTTTAAATTATGAGTTGTTACAAAAAAATACAGATTCACAAAACAAGAACTAATAAACGCAGAATCAAAAACCTAACGAAATCACAAAACACAATAAACGAACGGAAAATACTTGCGGTTAACACCGATAACACTTTCGACAACCATGCGGCGACGTCTATAATTTACTGTCAATGTCAGGTTGACAAATTCGTGACACTTGACGGTGTTGTCAAAGTGCACATGTAAATTAATGTTCAAGGATACCACCCTTAGATAGCCCTTAGCTGTTTAAATTTGCATTGTTTTTGATAATTTTTTATAGCTTTGTGTTGGTAATGACAAAATGAAATTGATGACCGCCACTATATTCAACTTTTTGTTATAAAAAATCACCACGAAGCCGTCTATGAATATTTTTGGCAAATTTGCCGCAAAAAAACTTAAAATACATTGTAGTAGTTTTAGCAAATAGTCGACTTTTTGTTGAAGTATGCAGAATATGTACAGGGTGTGCCAAAAGGCAAAAAGTTGAAAATAAATCATTTTTTAAAACCTTTTAAAATTCTTTAGAAATATTTCAAATTTTCTATACAAACTGCATATTATTAGAAAGCTTATGAAAATTGCTATCGATACGCGTAAACAAATACATGATGTTCCCTTTGAAAAAAAAAATTGGTCAACTTTTTGCTTTTTGGCACACCCTGTACATTGGGTGCTTGTTTCAATTAAAAGTCGACTAAACAGTCGACTTTTGGTTGTAGATTGCTAATACTACAAAGTATTCTAAGTTTTTCTGTTGTAAATGGAAAATATTAATAGGTGATTTTGCAATGATTTTTCAAGTTTTTTTTTATTATAAGTTGAATAATTTTGAAACGGAAAGAGATAAACATATAATAGTTTATACAAAGTACTATTATTTTTTCACGCAGAATCTAATTACGCAATTTTTTTTAAGGTGTTTCATTTAAAAAAATATAATTTGGTTCACCAGCCTGTATACATGTGTATAAATAAAGATATTCCTTGTTTGTGGACTTTAAGTACCTGCTAGATCTATCGTATAATGAAAACGGTATAGTAATAATGCAAATAGCAAAGTTATCGACCGATTACCCTTGGTCACCTTGTATATGGCCAAAAAATTCTAAATTCAGGAAAAAATTCTAACTTAAACATAATATATAAAATTGGCCGCCAGGGCCCTGTCCCTGTTTTTGTAACTTGCATAAAAAAGTTAATGTTTTCACCCATCTTTTTAATCGTCTTTGCACTTTTTGATAAAGCAAACTAAGTACTATATTTTACAATGTGTGCAAAATATACTGTTGTTGGTGGAAAGTATAAGTGTTTGAAAAGTGCAAAGTTTCAAAGTTGTTGGTAGAATAGGGCCCATATATCGAATTAGTCTTTGCATTGTTAAATCAATCAAAAATTTATTGTTTCTGGACTGTAAAGTCTACATTAAGCTTGTGGTTTTGGACGTTTTTTTTTTAAAAAATAGGGAAATTATTGAGTTTTTAGCTTAAAAATGAAATGAAATTTTGGACGAAATTTTGCAAAACATTTCTGTTTTGGGCTAAAACGATAAATAAAGGGTTTGAAAATGGGAAAAAATTGCCTTTTTAACTCAATTTGGTATTTTTAATTTTGAATTTCGCGAAATAGGTTTCTGAAAAATGCAACGGAACTTTGAAAAAGTTAAAAAATGGTAATGTGGTGAACTAAATTTAATAGTTTTTGTGCAAAAATCGCTTAACAAACGGCGCAAATTTGATGATGGATGTTTTTTATTATTTTTGAATACACAAATTTGATGATATTTTTTGGAAAATTATTAAATTTGGCAAAAAGTTCGAGTTTTTGAGTGAAAATGATTGATATTTTATAATTTTTTTTTTATTTTGAAATTGAGATTTTTAGACATAATTTTTTCAGAATTACTTGTAATACGGGAATTTCGACTAAAAAATCATTTTACATGATTGGAAAATTTCAAAACATATTGTCTTCTTATCGTAATTTGGCGTTTTTTGATGAAACTTGTTGAAAAATTAAAATATCAAATTAAAAAAGTGAGAAAACGCTTGAAGAAAATGCCTTTTTTGACCTAATTTACCATTTTGTGTTTTTCGACTGTGGTGGCTTTTGAATTGATTCGTGCAAAATATTTGCATTTTAGACTGATGAAGCAGTTGATAATTTTTTTATAAAAAAGTAGAAATAGGACACGTAAACGTAAACCTGGCAATAGTAAGAAAAAAATGCAGTAAGCACATAAAGGCGCTAAATTGTAAACGTAAGACTACAACATAATATACCACATAATACACACAACTTTTTATACTCGTAAATATTGTTCAATCAACGTGATTATCGAGTAAATATAAAAAAAGACGTAAACGTAAACCGTAGTTAACTTTCTTTTTGATATTTGGAGCCAAATGACTTGACTATTTTATTCCAAGAAAGAACTTTGTGAACTGAAAAAAAGGAAACTTTTATTTCTTAGAGAGTAGCTGTACAAGTAATTATAAATTTCGTCTTTTTACATTATTTTACAACTTAAACTTGTAACGTACACTACAGATTTATGTTTATGTAGTGCAGTAATCTTTAGATAATCCAACTCTCCTATAATACAAACGTCCCAACGGAGTAAAATGGTATCCATAATCCAAACTACCACTGATTTATTTTAATTATTCATCATTTTGTAGAAAGAAGCTGAAGCCGTGGCGTTTGAAATACATTTTTAATTTTGTATTTATTGGTATCATTTATTATGAATTCTGTAATCGGAACGGGGTCTTTCTGTTCGGATTATCCAAACATTACTGTATTTTGTAAATTTAATCGACTTTATTTAGTTTGTGAATATTATAATTATTCTATATATTCTATATTTCGAAATTTTGATATCTCGATTTTTTGTGGAAACAGGTACTTTGACTTATGGAGGTTCCACTGTACCTTATCTTTTCTTGGTCTCTGAATGCGGAAATGTTGAGCTTTGAATTCTTAATAGAATGAGAAAAACTGACGACTAAAATTTTCATAAGAAACAAGAGAAAGAAAAATTATTTAAAATTTAAAATTTGCACTTCGTCTCGTATTTTTCAAGACGCTAACGAATACATTTAAAGCTACAAGAAAAATGTTCGGAGGAAATTTGTATGCTTTTACTTGTAATAGAAAAAGATAGACGTATTTTATATTTTATGAGAGATAAAGAGACAAAACTATAGTAAAAGCTTTTGCTACATTTTATTTATACTGCCCATATTTTTATCGTTATTGGTTTAGGCCCCAAAGACGGTGAAGCGACGGATTCGTTTCATTTTACCGGTGGTCAAATAATCGAAAGTTAATTTATACCTAAACTGTAGAAGATAAAAATTCTCTACCACTTTTTTTATTACACCTTTTTTGTATCTTCATCTGTATTTTCAGCGTTTTAACAAATATGCAACAGAGAATTATTTGCAGCGTTTTGAAAAATATGGTTCAGAGTACAAATTGGTAAACGTTTGAATTTTTTTTAAGTATAGTTTACGATAAAATTTTTGTATTACGTTTGTGTCTTATACTAAGAATTTAGTTTCCTATCTGCCTGTATTTTTTTGGTTGTTATATGTTAACCGTTATACAAATACAACCATTTTTTCAAATTCATTGCTCTGAAGACTTACACTGCGCTCTCTGGTGGAATTAACGCAACTATGGAGGCCGGGACCGTTTTCTTTGTACGTCGTTTTGTATCCTAACCTTTAGATATCCGTAGTCGAGGCCAAAAAAGTAATTGTTTCATGAAATATTAGTTACTTATCGCATTTATTACAAAACGGTATCAAGTGTTGCCATTAAGCCGTGTTCTTAAATTACAGCCTTTCACCCCTGTATTAAATTCGAATCAATTGAAGAAAAAACCTCGTAACGCCAACCTTCCGCAACTAAAATCGCAAGCGGCGACAGGTCATGCATGAGACAATTGCCCATCACCGTGAAATATCTCGTTTCATGGTGCTATTAACTGCACCAAACCACCATTAGTGGCACACTTGCATTAATTTTGAGTAAATTTCGTAAATATCGATCCGGAATTTATGGCGTCTTAAAACCGAGCCATCAATCTTTTAAACCTTTTAAAACTGTTTGTTTATGCAGTTAGGAAAACAAAGCTTTGAGTTTTTTCGTCTTTATGTGAGTAATTAAATCGCGACACGACAGGACGTTGAATTGTAGAGATTGACGAGGCTATGTTTGGACGGTAGATAATCTGAATGCAGAACAGCTGCACAGGAAACAAACAATTGGACCCTCTCGCATCTTCCTGCTCAAGGAAATGGTTAGGCCGGAGGCAGGCACTGAATTGTGATTATTTCAGACGGATTTTCATTTCGAGTAAAAAAAAAAAAATGGAAAACGGTGAAACGAGACGTGCGGCTCGCATTTTTATTATTTCTTCCAGACTTTTTGGATAAATCTATTTGCTCTAGTTGGGAATCGCCATCTCATCTAATATTACCGCAGATTCCACGCTTTCGGCACGTTCTGGTCTGGCAAAGAATCGATTCCATCAATGTTTTGTCAGCAGTTATGCCCAATAAGACAATTAGTAAATATTTAAACTACAAATTACAAGCCCAAAACGGGTTCAAAGTAAAAAAATATATATTTTTTTATAAATATCTAATAATCTAAAGAAGTTTTTTTAATCTCGGCTTTAATTTTGTTTAAGTAATTGAATTTTCAAAATTAAATAAGTTATGAGGGTTAACATATCCTACAAGACTTGTGAATGGATAAAAATTATTATTTTGAAATTCGAATGAAAATATTTTTTAATAAAAATAGGAATTGTAACGTGATTGCACCAACACTTTTATTGACAAATTGGTCAAAACATTGCAAAAATGCTTAAAAATCGCTTAACATAAAGGCAATGTGTCATATCACAAAAAATCACAACCTGAACATTGTTTCTTATTAAATTACTCACACCATTACCTAATTTGATTACCTAATTTAACCTTGTTTTCATTATAATACTAATTAAAATGTTATAAGATGCACACAAAAGTCAAAAAACCTCGGCGTTTGCTTTTAATTATCTATAACGTAGCGTAAACTCTGAGTCGTTCTGGTTTGCGGTTTTGGGTTTAAAGACAATAAAATCTTAACACTTATCAAATTCCGAATGAGTCAAAACGATTTTTACAGCGAGTTTTGTAGATAAAATTTGGAAATTTATTTTGTCCATTTCCAATGTATACAATTTTCAGATTTATTAATTTTTCAGGAAACGAGATAAGGACTCGTTTTAAAAAAAATTTTTTTTCTTAAAAATACAGTAGGACCTCGATTATCCGTGTTTAATGAAGTATGAAAGCAGGTTTCTTTAATTTGTTGACATAAAAGAAAATATAAAAGCTAGTTTTAATAATCTCAAAAACTAGTATTCATCGAAAACTCTTAACCAAAAATTTGAAGAAACAAACGATAAAGTCGTTATTATTCGAAGCTCCAAATAAATTAGGTCATAAATAAAGATTGCATTCAAATTTGATAGACAATAAAATCAGGCTTTTATTAAAGTTTTCCATAAATACACTTGTATATCAATGTCTTAGAATTCATTATTTCCAGTTTTATATTGGGTGTTTCAAAACTATAAAAACGCCAATGTCGCATTTTACCGAATGATTTTTTTTAAATAAGATTGACAAAATTGTAAAATAGTTATTAATGATTAGATCTTCCATTGAAACTACAAATTATATTAGCTATTAGCTGAAATAGTTATTATTTCGATTGTCCATATTTTTGGCTTATTGGACTAGGCTGTGCCCATAAAAGGGCCGGATAATCGAGGTTCCACTGTTTTGGTTATGATAAGCCCAGAGAAATTTTATAAAATTATAAGTAAAAAAGTGATTATTTACAAAAAATATTTGCATTTTTTTTATTTACAAGTTTTATAACATAACTCAGTGAAAACAAATAGTTAAAACTGCTTTCCTACGAGTAGAGAGCATTTTTAATAACGAAAAAAAAAACACAAAAAACGTTTTACAAAACAATAATTAAATTGGCAGTTCAACTCAATAACAAACTCTGTGTTTAATATACAATGGAGATTGAAAAATTTGTACTGATTTAGGATTTTTGTACTGTTTAAAAGTGATGTCTTAAGAAAGAATATATACTTTGGAACTAACTGCTATTTCCCATATACAAAATAGACTGAAAATTGACTCTTTTGTTGCGAAATAATTTTATATGTATTTAGTTAAGATCTTCTATTTCTCAATTATAGATTTCTCAATTGTAGTGTTTGGGCATCTTCTTGCGTTCCGAAATGGTTCCAATTTTTACATTTCTGAATATGATTCTACTTCGGCTTTTATTAATAAGTCGTATACTGAAGTTAAGTAAAATAGATCGTTTATTGTTTATTTAACTTGTAGGCACTTTAAATTAAAAAAGTCTACAACTCGAAAAATATGTTGATGGAATTACTTAATAAGGGCCCTCATGAAGTATGAACCCACCGAAAAAAAATCGTTTCGAGATGGGAAAAATTGATGCAAAAAACTTTTTCTTTTAATGATTTTTCCAATTTCTGAGAATATTATATTTCTTGTGTTTGCTTATGCCATTTATTCTACTTAAATCCATTTGAATCGTATCTCTGTACAAATAAAGACGATTTCAATGAATGGGAAGATAAAAATGCTCAGAACTATTAGGAAATCATTCGAGAACTCTTTTATTTGAAATATGCGTCATGTTCTTTAAAATTTCGTTTTTTTTTTGACTCTTTTAATTAGATCTTTTTATCGAAAATCTTAGCACAGTATCGATAAACGCGAAGAAAGGTTTCATCAGGATATCTAGACTGAACCAAAAGTAACGCACAACATTCATATCCTAGTTATTAGTCATTAAAATAAAAATCAGACATCAAAAAAGGTTGATTTAATATTTTTAATTGTCACATTTTGACATCACAGTGATTTATGATGTCATTTGTTTTTGAGCTGTGACGTCATTCTCAGTTGTTTTAATGACGACGAACATGTTTGTTCACTGTTTTAGATAGTACATATCTTTATTTTTCTTGTAATAAGAAAAAAAATATCAAA
This sequence comes from Tribolium castaneum, assembly GCF_031307605.1. NCBI lineage: Eukaryota > Metazoa > Arthropoda > Insecta > Coleoptera > Tenebrionidae > Tribolium > Tribolium castaneum. The sequence goes on along the minus strand of NC_087399.1, from coordinate 9,043,499 downwards.
AATAAAATTTAAAAAATATTGACTTTTTGTTCTTGACTAATTTGATAAGCGGCAATTGTTCTTCATATTTTTTTTGTACAAGGTGAGTCAATAGCGTCTTATTTCTGTTTTTTGTTAATATGCAACCAGTAATCTTGATGCCAGCAGACCAGATTGGTAATCATTAAAAAAATTCAAAATTAATCCACGATTAGATTGTTCGGGTAATACCCCCGACAATAGTTAAGTTTGTTTTAACAGTTTTGTTAAAATTTTATTATGGACCTTTATTATTTAAAAGATAAAAAAATAATGTTGATTCAATTATTTTAAGAATTAAACTCCAAGTGGTACGTGCAATTAGTATTTTTGGTTGCATCTTAGAACATGTCAGAAATAACTCACTACTGACTCATCCTGTATAATTAGCATGAAAACACTTAGTGTGATACAAAAAAATAAACAAAAAACAAACACCTGTTAGAAAATAAAGCAAGAATGAAAAGATAAAGCTGTAATACTCTCAATAACTTTTATATTTTATTTTCTTTTTTTTTTGAATTTTTCTTTATTTTCTTGACATTTTTTTTACAAATTACTCTATACTGAAAAAAAGTTACGTGTCCACGTTAGAAAACTTTGAATTTGATTGTTTGTGTTCCTTTAAATTTTGTGCTTTACTTTTCGTTCAGATTGTATAACCATCTAGGTTATAGAAATAGACAAAAGATCGTCAAAAGGTAAAGACTACTAAGAAAAATGCTATTAATATGCAACTTTTTTTAGAAGAAAAGTTTATGTGAACATAAATATTTTTGTTATTATATTTTGATTTTGGCTCAGAAATATTAGATTTATAATAATCATATAATAATTCTAAAAATAGAAGGAGGAAAAAGTGTTAAAATAGTTCCGGGCTACGGTTAAATTTTAGTGTCTGTATTTTTTTTTTGTTTCATTTGATGTCTACTTCTTGTTGGATTTCCTTGGCGTGGAAACTAAAATAAACAAAGTTTTAAAAAAACCCGACACACCAAACCTTTATTTAGAAAACACTACGCGTTTCAACCACAAAGTGGTCATCCTCAGGTGAGAATATAAACTTCAGTTTATATGTTGTGTGTCGGTTTTTTTTAAAACTTTGTTTATTTTTGTATTTGATGTCCTCAATAAATTTTCTCGATTTCTCAATTTTTGCAATTATTTGCAGAGTTTGGGCATCTTGGGCTCCCTCCCAGCCGCCTGGCTCATCCTCACCCTCCTAGTGCTCCTCATCTACCTCCTCACACGATGCTGCGACCGCAAACCGCGACCCTCCCGTTCCATATCCGCTTTGAAAGTCTCCCTCGCCATCGTCTCGGTGCTCTGTTGCGCCGCCATCGGTCTCGGCCTCTACGGCAACGACGACCTCCACAACGGCGTCGTCCGCCTCCTCGAAGAAGGCCGCCAAGTGGATATTCTCGTTGCGAAAATTCGAAACCAGACCGAAGCCATCGAACGCCAACTTCGTGTCCAAGTCGAAGCTCAATTAGTCAATATGCGTGACATCTTCGACGAGCCGGTGAGCAACATGAGCATGTTCAAGCCGGCTTTGAACTATTTGGAAAAAACAATGGGCAATAACACTATGGCGGCCAACGCCGCCCAAGATATACGACAGCCCTTGCTAGGGATGAATCTCATGCCGAAGATCGTAGTTGGCGAGAAGGTGGAGGCGATCAGGTGGCCTCTGACCATGGCCGTCTTGAGCGTTTTACTCATTTTGTGTGTGATATTATTGGTAAGTAATTCAATTACGAGTGTAATTTAGCCACAGTGCATCAAATCAATGGATTTTTGAAAAAAAAAATTAAAATACGTCCTTAAACTGAAAATTTTTATATACTGGACCAAAAGTAATGTACAAAATTTATATCTTTGTTCAGGATCATTTTTCAGACAAAAATCATCGAAAAGGTCGAATTTATTTTTTTAAATCAGTTTCTGAGTAGTCATTTAATTTTTTTTTAATGGTAACCGACGATTTTGTTTTCTGTTTTTGACAGTAGTCTCTCTTTTTTTTTCTAGTAAGTAAAATTCACAAAAAAGAAAGTAACAAAGTCAAAAAGTTATTTATAATTTTACACAAAGGGCTTTCTATTCTGGCTTTACTTTATTCTGTATACTTTTGTGTTTAGGTTTCATGTTAAATGTTTTTATGCTAATGGTTAAAAAAACCTATAAAAAACTTCATGTTATAAAATAAAGTATGAACAAAAATAATAAAGCCTTAATTTTGTGTGTAACTCGCACTAATTCGGAATATTTTTTCATTTTATTTAATTAATTTGTAATTTTATTTTCTTATAAAAAGTGATATGTAAGTGTAGTATCAATGTTTCTATTAAAAAAAACGTCTTTATTTATTTACCTAAATAGGTTTTCATGTCTTTAAATAATAATCAATAATAATAATTGAATAAACAGGTGAAAATTAAATCTTGCCCAATTCTTTTACATGCTACTAAAAGTATTTTTACCCTATCTTAAAAACCAATAGGTAGGTGCACAAAAACCAGCGTCTGTTATTAAATACTTTATTTTTTCTCTATGCATGACAATTTTTTTTTGAATTTCTCTACCCTATATTAATATCCATTGAATCAAAAAATATGAAAATATTATTTAGTAGCTGAATTTTTTTATAAAATAACGATGCTTAAATGATGTTTTGAGCAAAAAATTCTTATAAAATTGTTGCTAGCTCCAAAATTACTTTTATTTTAATTTTTAATTAATTAAAAAATTTTTGGGCTAATGACATATTTTACATAGATTTTTTTTACACATAATAACATTTGAAGAGTACAGGAGAAACAAGGAATATCACATTCGATACATTCTGAGAAAACAAACTTTTTTAGTTTAATTTTTATTTTGTATTTAGCGATTTATAATTTTGTTGAAATACCATGTCATCATTTGAATTTATAATTAGAAAAGGGTTTATTAGTTTCTCAACTTGTATTAAAACGCTGATTATCATAATTAATTAAGGTGAAGAGTTAAATAATAAAGTTTCGGAAGGTAATATTTAATTAGAGTACATTTTTTCCCTCAGTTTGCACTCTAATTTATCAGAGAAAAAAACTAGCTACTCTAATTATAATTTCATATGTTTTTAAGAGTAATAAATGATTTACATCATTTTTACTTGAATGGACACGACATTACGCTATTAGTTCAAATTCTTCAAATTGTATTCTTCGTATTTATAATAAGCATCGCTTGTTCTAAAATGATAAAAGAATTAATAATTTTTTGCAACGACTTAATGTTAATTAATTAATTATTTCACCAATTAATTGATTTTAATTTTAAGTAGAAAAATTCTGAAAAAATTCACGTACTGAAAAATATAAAGTATTTAATACCAAATTAAATTTTGAATTCTGTGTGATTATTTGAACATAATTTATTATATATCATAATTATTTTAGAAAATCCAATAAAAAATTTATCATACAACAAAAATAAATACTTATAACTTTAATTAACGTTAGATTCTAGAAATTTTTTGCTGAGGATAAGTCTCACAGAAATACCGCACTCTAAAATGACGTCACTAATGTTGCTCTGCTGTTAAAAAGTATTATTTACAAATAAGATTGACTTGTTATGGACTTGTTTTTCATTTTTATTTTTTTTTGCTTCAGTATAAGATGAAGAGTGAATTTGTAAAGACAGAACTTTGTTTTGCAAACAGAGTTGGCAGATATAATATTGTTTGATAAATATCATAAATATTCTGATAAATATCAAAATAAAATGCGTAGTTTTATACTACTAACAAATAGCAAATTTAAAAATTCTTGAATAAGAAAATTGAGCTTAAGAGAGAGAATTCTGATTCGGATTTGAATTGATCTGACTGATTTGAAACGATCATTTTTATAAAGTAATCTACACCAAAATCAGAACGACCTTGTTTTTTCAATGGCAATCAAAAGAACATCAATTTTTATGTAAACTTTTATTAACATCTTCTATATCCATCTCTTACATTTTTTGAAATAATCGCAAAAAACAGAATTTTAACTTATTATTCCCATTTTTATCAAGTAAACTTTCGAAAAATACGATAAAATTGTGCTACAAATTAAAAAGAATGTTCGATTTGTTCACCATTTTCATTGAAGAAATTCAAAATTCGATGGCAGACTGACTGAGTTACTTTACATAATTCACTAAGTTATAATAAACCATAATTAAATGTTATTGTTTTACTGCTTATTCGATAATGAACCAGCTAAAAACTAAATAAAATATTAAGGTTTGACAATTGTTGACCATTTAAATCAAGGTCTACTTGAGTAACTATGAAAATTATAAGTAAAATCCGTTTTTTGTGATTTTTTCAAAAACTGAAAGAGATAGGTATAGGACGTATTGATAAAAGAAGTCACCATAAATATCGATGTTCTATCGATTGCTGTTAAGAAAATAGGGTCTTTCCATTTGAAAAAACTGAGTTATAGCAGTTTTTTGATAACCATTTTGAAAAAATCATAGTAGCCATGAATTTTGACAGTAGAAAATTTTAAAAACTCTAGAAGACTCTTTGAACTTTCGGTTATCAAATACAAAAAAAATATTCATTTATCGCAAAGAGTTTAAGGGCTGTGATATTTTAAATAAACCTCTGCAAATGAAAATTTTAACAAAAAAAATTGCCATGTGTCAAAAACTATGACAGATAAGTACCAACAACTTAGGTAAATTTTACACAGCTTGAGAAGGTGAATTCAAATATGCAATAAAAATGTGTGGTTACTATTTAAAATTTCAAACTTGGGGCCAATTTTTGTAGTTCCGAAAGCTGAGCCATGAGTTTAAAGTAACGCATAATATTTTCCTGGGTGTAAATAAGTCTATAAAACATCAGAAGTCCAACTTTGAGCTACAGAAGACGTAAGCTGGGCTAGGCCAACCTGTATGAGTATTGGTCGAAAAACGTACAAAAATGTGCGAATATGTATGTCGACATTGGTATTGTAGCATTGTTTTCTTTGTGCACCATAAAGTTTTACAACAGATAATGGTGTTTAAAATAAGCGATACCAATTGGTTCGTTGAAGACTACAGTCTGTCTGCAGTAAATCATACAATAAGCTTGAAGGGTCCTCGGTTTGGGTAATTATAATAAAAATTTAATGGTGTACAAAGAAAACTTTAATACAATTAAAATAATACGTTAAAACTAGTCATGAACAAAATGTTTTTAGTTTTTGCACATAGTTTTGTTTCCTGCTATTAAATAATTAAATTAAAAGGGATGTTTTTTTTTTGTAGGTGGGGGTGGCCCGCCACAGCCGTTGCGCTCTCATAGCCTTCTCTGTGTGCGGACTTTTGGCCGTGATAGCGTCATATTTAATGGCGAGCGTCTACCTCGCCTCTAGCGTAGCATTAGGTGACTTATGTATAGCCCCCGATAAGTTCGTCGAGGACCAAGCCTCGACCGAGCTCTCCAAAGACATCTTACGATATTATACGAGTTGTGAAAGGGCAAGGGCTAACCCTTTTACGCAGAGACTGCGCGAGGCCAAAACGGCCATTGAAAACATGCGCTCGAATTTGAATAGTTTGAGACAACCGGCGTTGAATCTCTTCCCGAAAAAGCAATTAGATACGAAATTTTCATCGTTGAAGAATGAAGTAAACTCGGCCGATACGTCCGTTACGATTTTAACGACATCGGTGGATTGTAGGGCACTGCATGCGCATTATTTGAGAGGGGCGAGGGCGTTGTGTAATGTGGGGCTGTTGGGGCTCACGATGATGCTGGTGTCGGCGGTTTTGGCCGGATTGCTGCTGACGGCGCTGGTGTGGGTGGACTCGCACACGTGGATTTATATAAGAAAGAGGTGAGTATGGAAAGAAGAGCCAAAATTATTCGAAAAAATGGGGACAAAAGGGTATAAAATAAGCAGTTAATCTAGGTTGCCTCGTCAAGTTACACCGATTAAAGTTAGAGGGCGCCAAACTGCCAAAGTCTAAAATTAAGCACAATCAAGTAATTTGCTGTCAAAAGCACAAGTTTTGATGTTATTTCTTTTGTTTTATTATTGTAGTAAAGTATTTGTCTTTTAACAGTTTAACACATTTTAAAACATAATATTTTTGTTATACACACTATTCAGAATTGGTTGTTCATCAAATCACCTATGAAATTAAATTAAATTAAATTAAAAAATTCTAAGATTTGATCGTTCTCAGAAACTACAATAATCATTTGGACGAAACGGCTCATAATTTTTTATAATCAAAATTTTTGGTATCGGATTTGGTTTTGGAGTAACAAGATTTTTTTTAAAACCAGTAACTGTCTCAATAATAATAATCATTGACGAATGTCCAAAATTATGACGTCTATTTATATAATGTTTCATTCCAAAACTAAGGTCGATGCAAAGCATTTTACAAAAAATTAATATAGTTTAAAAATAATGGACTTTTAGAAAAAAAAAGAGAGCGTGTAGAGCTTATTCCAGATCTGGTGGTGATCTGACATTGTCAAAAATGACATAATTTTGGCGTTAAACATGTGTTTACTATTAAATAAAAAAATGCAAATAGGCGTCGTAATAAAATGTTTTTCAAACCCACTGTTATTAATTAATTTTTTTAAAATTATAATAAGATACGTAAGATGATAAATAATGAACAAATTATTAATAATAGTAATATTCTGCGTATCTGTTAAAATGACAACTAAGTAAATTTTAGAGAAAAAAATGCACGCTCATGTAATTTATTATCTTTACCAAGTTGGTGCATTTTGCCACCAGATATGGAACTACTTCTACAAAAATATGGCTTGAAATTAATATGTAAAGTTGTTTATGAGAACTTACTTTAGAATAACAAAAAAAAATAAAACCCAAACATGTGGTTTATGAAGTTATTAGGAAATAATCATTGAGTTCGTGTAGAGGTAAGTTTTAAGTTAAATCGCTTAATTTTTTATTTTTTTTTCGTTACATCGTCTATATTTTTGGTCATTTTTGAGCACTTCAGTTCATTTTACAACCAAACGGGTAATTATCTTGTTAGATTTTGTTTAAAACAAACCGAAATATGTCGAAAATAGATTTTTTTTGGCATTTATAAAAATGAGCCAAATATTATATTGTTTAATTTAGAAACACATTTCATCTAGAAATATGCACAACAATAAGTCGAAAGATCGTTCATTTAGATTTTAAAAACTGAGCTTTTTGCGATATCTTATTATTAAAATAAGCCAAATAAGCCTCACGAACGTTTAAGCACGTTTTCGATCTAAAAACTGTGTTTTTCTGCGAGATTTTAACAAACAGGCTCAGAAAATCATTAATTCAAGCAAAAAAATAGATAATATTTGCCTTTTTCTAATGTTCTAGTATGTTTTTTACAGCTAAAAACACAATTATTTCACGAAATGTCAAAATTTTGCATAAAAATCTTTAAATTAGTTCGAAAATCCTACATTTTTGTAGAAAGACTTGAATGTTTAAGTACGTTTCTGACCTAAATACTTTGTTTTCCCACGAGATTTTAACGAACAGTGTCAGAAAATCATCAAATACCGTAAAAAAGGTCATATTTTTTGTTTGTTTTTTTTATAGTAAACCCAATAATTATTCCTACGAAATTTTGTCAAAAATTAGCCAAAAATCATTGAATTGTTCATATTTGCTATTTTTTAACATTGAAGATCAGAAAAGATCTTTGAGCGTTTAAGCACGTTTTTCATTTAGAAATTCTGTTTTTCCGAGAGATTTTACCAAACAAAACAAAAAATCATTAAATTATTTAAACAAGGGCATAATTTTTGGCTTTTTCTAGGGTTTTAGTACATTTTTTCAGCTAGAAACCCTATCATTTTCCACGAAATTTGCTTAATAATCCTTAAATTGGGCCGAAAATTCTTAATTTTTACTCTTTTTGAGAGCTATTATAGGGTCAATAAAGACCTTTTAGCGTTTAAGCACGTGTATTACTCAAAAACTTTGTTTTTCCGCGAGATTTAATTTAACAGAAAGGGTGAAAAAATCATCAAATCAGTTAAATAAGGACATAATTTTTGACTTTTTCTAATGTTTTAGTACGATTTTTCAGCTAGAAACGCAATGATTTCAAAAGTTAGCCTAAAAATCGTCAATTAGGCCGAAAATTTCGGCTGATTACACAAAACGTTGGATTTAGTTAAAAATGATAATATTATGTGATTGTCTTTCGTCCAAAAATAAACCAAAAGATCATCATTTCTAACCTAAGGTTAAAAATAATGTTATGTGTATCTTCTTTGAATTACGTTTTTGAGCTTTTTTTTTTTTAATTAATGAAATGTTGCTACTAAAAATAATACATGATTTTTTCAATTCGAGCGTTTTTGTACGTAGATGATAATTATCTACAGAGTATTCTACAGATCTTGATATCTCAGTATTAAAGTTTTAAATGCGCTTCAATTAAATGCTTTAATTATTATGCGCTTAATTTACGTTTACTAATTTGCTTTATATTTTTCGAATATATAAAGGTAAAAATAGTAAAAAAATTAATATTAAAATTATTGATAAATAACCCATTTTAAATAAATGATATGTGGCAACGTTGTCTAATAGTCGAGAACACAATTGATCAACAATAAAAATAATTATTTTTTAAACGGTTTCCTAGGAAATAATAAAGTGTTGGCACATTTATAAATTTTTTATATTCAAAACACTGCTAAAGTCTCATAGTTAATTCAAAAATAATTATTCATCATGGTGTTAGGGAACGATTATTTAGTGTGAAACATAAAAAAATAATGAAATTTATGTTTGTGGCTCCAGATTTTTTAAAATAGAAAGATTTTTCCCGTAATCTACACATGCTCATCACCCTGTATATTTGATGATACAAAAAAGTAACTTCTTTCTTACATTTTACATTTATATTTAACTGTATTTACAAAAATATGCTGGATTTTGCCTCTTTTTCCACGCAGTTAGTGAATTTGTTGAAATTAAATTGTGTAATTTAAAACAATTTGAACCCGAGATACTTGAAGTGCCCTCATTTTTGTGGTAGTTAAATTTAATTCTCTTCAACTTTATTTCTTATATTTTTCTTGTGTTTTTACCACATTACCACATAGAGTTTCGAGGCGCAAATTTTTAACATTATTTTCTCATTGACTTTTTTAAAAACGATTTGGAGCCGAGACGTTCGAATCGCACTAAATTTTTAAGTACAGATTTGTATTGTAGTATGTTATGAAAACAACTGGCAAAACTCTAATAAAACTAGAAAAATGATCGTATCGATTTGTGGGGAACCCCAACGATACATGACATAATTTGTAACTTATGCGTCTCTGTTGTGTCCGCACGCGATGCCAAACCGAATACATATACACAAAGTAAATTACAACGACCAGATCAAAGATAAATAATATTAAATTTCAGGAAAGACTACCATCAAGTGAACGAGAACGACCCGTACTTACCTCCACCTCAAGCCAGTCAAGCGATCGCCGCTCGGACTCTCCAACGGAGCCAAGGGTCGTCTTATCCCCCTGATACTCCTCCACCTAGCTACACGTCCGCCTTGATGCATAATCGGACGCATGCCTCAGCTCCTTTCCCGCATGAAGCCGATTCGTTACTGTACACGCATTTTTCATTTTTTTATTACTTAATTCATTCAGATTTTTATTTGTCTACCGGAAAAACTAGACTAAACAAAAGAAAAACAATGCGGAAGTATGCAGTAGATTGAGCTGCCAAGTTGGCACTAATACTAGTGATTTATTGATTGCTGTAGTGGCACCGGTAGACGCAAACAATTGCCATCTATACATTCAATGGGCTATTTTCATCTAAAATTAAGTTGGCAATACTGAATTATTTGTCCAAAGTCAATACCAACATGAAATGAATTTGGAATTCAATGTTGCCAAATTAATTTCACGGTCGTATGCTACTTTGATCAGTATTATTTGTGAAAAATGCCCAGTATATTTAGGAAACGTTTAAAAAGACAGTGCCTTCGCAAAACGAACGGTGTCGAGCCCATTAAAAATTAAGATTAAAAAATCTTACTCGAAAAATAACATTTTTGCTAATTTTTCATATTGTTTCAGTTTTTTATTTGGTTGAATTGAATTCAGAACGTTTGTTTTTTTTTGTTTCATGTTTGGAAACTTACCAAATTTCATTTTTTATACTAGTTCTAAACCAGTTCTATGCTACATTTTTTGTGCCTCAGTTTTAAATTACTAAAATCGGTCAAAAACATCAAAAATGGTATTAGTTTTTACGTGAGTGATTGAAACATTTTTTGTTTTTTTTTGCATTTCGGAGTGTATTAGACGCGTAAGTAGTTTGCGAAATTTTGTTCAGAATAAGTTAAAAAATCATAAGTGATGTCGAAAATGAAAATTAATTTTTATCCTTTTTTGTAGTTTTTTAGCAGTTTAGACTCAGTTTTTTCGGGAGGTTTTGCTGTTTTTGGGCAACAAAGCATAAAGTTAGGTCAATTATTATATTAATTTAACCCGTTCCCAGTGTCTTAGCAGAATTTTCAAGTGGAAATGTAACTATTTTGAGAAAAATTTTCCAAAATGAGCCTAAAATAGTCAAATTAGGTTGAAAATGGTAATAATTTTGTCGTTTTCAAGAGTCCAAATATGTTCTTGAGATATAAACTCAGTTTTTTTTGCGGTATTTTGATTATTCTAACCGAATAATTATCAAGGTAGGTCTTAAAAACGTTTTAGAGGGTAGATATTTTATTAAAAGGGTAAAAAAAATGCTGAAGCAGGTAAAAAGAACATAATCTTTGCTTGTTACTAGTCTGTTAGTCCAAAAACAGAATTATTTCACTAAATTTTGCCAAAACTAAGCTGCAAAGTTACTTTTCGTTAAAAAAATTAAGATGTAATTCAACTGGAAGGGCAATTATTTAAAAAAAGAACGTCAAAATGAGCCCAAAAATCGTCAAATTAGGTTGAAAATGGTAATAATTTTGTCGTTTTCAAGAGTCCAAATGTGTTCTTGATATATGAACTCAGTTTTTTCGCGGTGTTTTGATTATTCTAACCGAATAATCATCAAGGTAGGTCTTAAACACGTTTTCGAAGGTAGATATTTTTTTAAAAAGATAAAAAAATGCTAAATCAGGCAAAAAGGACATAATCTTTGCTTGCTACTAGTCTTTTAGTACGTTCGTTAGTTCAAAAACAGAATTATTTCACGAAATTTTGCTAAAAATAAGCTGCAGTTACTTTTCGTTAAAAAAATATAGATGTAATTCAACTGGAAGAGCAATTATTAAAAAAAAAAACGTCAAAATGAGCCCAAAAATCGTTAAATTAGGTTGAAAATGATAATAATTTTGGTGTTTTCAAAAGTCTGAATATGTTTTTGAGATATAAACTTAGTTTTTTCGCGGTATTTTGTTACTATGACCTAAAAATCAAGAAGATATGTAAGAAATACCTTTTTCCAGCGTCTCCCCACGTTTTATTAATAGTGGTTTTATTAAAAAAGAGTTTAAAATTAGTAAATCCTTACAAGGGATATAATCTTTAATACAGGGTGAGTCAATTGTGGGTTATTTATTTATAATACAACCAAAAATACTAATTTCACTTCCCACTATTTAATACTTTGTTTAATTTTAAAAAACATAATTAGTTGAATCTACACTTTTTTTTTAATAATAATCTATAATGAAATTTTAGCCAAAATCAAGACAGACTTGAGAATACTCATAACAATGCAATTGTGGATTAATTTTGAATTTTTTAAGGATTACCGATCTAGTCAGCTGGAATTAGTATTATTGGTTGCATATTTAAAAATAAATCAGAATTCACTATTGACTCACCTTGTAGTTTCTAGTCTTTTAGCAGGTTTTTTTGGCCAAAACGTAATTATTTTAAGATATTTTGCCAAAAAAGCCCTAAATTTTAAACATTTAAGTACGTTTTTATGCAGTCTTCCTTTAAAAAAATAAATTAGATCAAAATGATAGATGTTATTGTCTTTTTTTAGGTGTTTGGTGTATTTTTAACCAGAAACGCAATTATTGCGTCCAAAAATAAGGGCTTCAGTAAATTTTTAATGAAGAATTTATTTTCGTGTGCAATGTTGCTAAACTGGACCGAAAAATCACCATTTAGGTCAAATAAGAGCTTGTTTCTTCATTTCAAGAATTTTTGTAAATATAACTGTTACTGTATAAAGGGTTTTAAGTAGCGTTTTACTGCCCACCAAAAACTTTTTACTTTTCGTTATTTGGTTACACAAGAACACAACTTGCTAGCACAAACTGTAGAATTTTAAGTACGCTTTAACTAAATGTTTTAATGTTACATATTTCAAATTCACACCAAACTCCAAAAATCAAATGTTAAATATTTTTCAAATTGTTCCAATTATTTTTATATTTAAAATTTGAGATTCTGAGTAATAGAGAATTTAATTTCGTATCCTCAATTCAATAGAGTTTCATTGTCGACTTTGAGAAAAAAGAGCTTGTTTGATTCACAGGAATTTATATTGCCATGATTTCTCAAGCTAAGGATAGGTAATCCTGATTGATATTCGCTTTGTAGTTGAAGTTATGGAGTAACTTGTAACGAAAGTCAACTTCTAACACATTCGTCTTTCAACTTTCGTTGCACCCAAAAACTACATATTGACGCATTTCACTTAGATGTAAGCTGAAAAAAATGTTGTGATTTTTCTACTGTTCTTAGCAAGTTTCCTGTATCATTACATTAGTTAAAAATGAAAGTAAAATATAAAGTTATAACTTAATTAAAAAAACTAGCGTAAAATAACTTTTTAACCTAGATAGTTCACTTTGTTTCTTGCCAGAGATACGAAATTTTACAAATCGTGCTGTTATTATTAAAAATTATTATACGAAATGGCTGCTGAAATCTTAGGAAATCTTAATCAATAAATTTATAATTTTTACTTTATTTAGTAGCATTAGATTAACTTAACTTACTTAAAACAACTTAAAATATACAGCGTGGCGTATTTTTTTAATGTTAGGAACACATTATCTGACACATTTTTGGAGATTTTGGTCGATTTCCAATCCACTACTTTATTACCTTCGAATACTGATGAAATTTTATTTAAAACTTAAGATTTTTCCGAATTTGTCGTAGGCACTGTCTTAAAAATAGAAAAAAGTGCATGCAAATCACTCTATAGCTTATCGGTGTTTAGAGCTAGAAGAGTACTTTAACGAGTGTTGTTAACCCAAATGCGTGCAATGCAACGGCTTTTGTTTACAGAGATGGGTGTGACATGCGTCCACCGGAGCACCACCGAGGAGCCCATATGTCTCATCTCCGAGGTCACACCCTCGGCCGGCTCCCATCACACCACCATGAACCCGCTCTCTCAGGACCTAATAATGGAAAGTACGCGACTTTGAGCAAACAGTGCAAAACACTCGAAAGCTCTGATTTTTACTGAGACAGGTGAGGTCTAACCCCTTCATATGCACCTTTAATTTAATAGCCGATTCATCATTGTCATATTAATTACGTGGTTAATTTTAATGAAATGTTTGCTACCTCAGAAATTGAGGTATCTACACAGATTTTTAAATTCTGCTCACCAGGGAAAGGAGTCGAATTACAAATATTACGTTACATTTTAACGAAAGGTCTTTAAACAAAATTTTACGCCTGTAAAATGCAACCAGCAATACTTAGGTTTAGAGCAATCTTGCAAGAATTCGGAAATAAAATTAACTAGACGCCCTCTGGTGATGACTTTTGAACTATGTCGAAAACAGTAAAGAAATTTTCGTAATGCCACATTTAACTGACATTTAATGAATTGTTCAACAATTTTGCGTGTATAGTGTTAATTATTTACAATAGAAAGAATTACTTTAAAAGTACGTGGTGGTAAATACTAGCGTTGACTTTGGTTCTGTAGTTTTTCGTGGTATAAAGTGTTTATTGTTGGAACTTGAAAGTGGATAAAAAGTGAAAAATATTTAAATTTTGATTACAAAGTGTTATCAAACAGTTGTCTAATTAAAGATTATAAGTAATGGATCACAGCGAACACAAAGTTTAGCTCAAGAAACCAATAAATTAGTGAAGTGTTATGAATTTTAGGTTAAAATTTTCCACTGAAAAAATCATGAAATGCTGCGGTAAATCTACAAAACTACAATAAAGATTAACAACTGCTAATACACTTAAACGTAAATTATGCCAAAAGGTAGGCTTTCAATGTCTTTGTAATAATTTTCCAATAAAGAAAGTGAACCAAACAGTCATTCGTTATTCGTGTTTTCCTCGTCATCTCTCATTTGTCAACATAAGTTTCTTGCATCAAAGATGCAATAATCACTCCGCATAGGCAATGTAATAATTGTGAAGCCCCAAAATTCGTACAACGCTCAAAATATCCGTATAAACATTTTCCCGCCATTTATGGTTACTGTTTTCGACCTAGCTCAGTGGCGCCTCCAACGGTAATTTTATTTCCGAATAAGGATGAGGTAAACAATGATTTAAATTAGATATAAAATACAACAACATTAGAACAAATAAATTAATACAAAGTCCAAAAAGAATTAACGCCTTAGGTGAAAATATTTCAACACCTTGGCAATAACAGAAAAAAAAATTAAATGCACTAACCTTTATGGCATTTTTTGTAGCAAGTCCCATCACATCATGTTCTTAAACGAACCTACTGAAATAAAAAATAAATAAATTACAACAACTTGCCACCAAATAAGTTGTAAATATTACATATTAATGTAATTTTTCTAAACAGAAAGTACTGCAAACTAACCCTTTAATCCGGATTGTTTATTCTTTTTCTCTCTGGAAATCTATTAGTAGCACACACTAACCGCAAACTAGTCAACGAATATAAAATTTGTAAACTGCAAAATTCTGATTTTATTCATGAGGTGTCCGTTCGCGACAACTGCAATTAACAAACTGATGAAATTAAACGGCGCAACAATGGTTGTGTAAAAATATGGATAATTCGTCACCAACAAAAAATAATCTCTGAAATAAATACTTGTAAGGTGGTAAACAAAGGGGTTTGTCTGATTCATTGATTTTTCTTACGACTTCATCAGTTAACGTTTTTTTTTTTTTTGAGGTATCTACTTGAAAAATTTACGCTGACATTTATTTCTTGAGTAAATGATTTCGGACAAAACAATTGGCGAAATCTTAAAGTATTCGTAACTTTGTTATTCTAAAATAAAGCCACTGTGTAAGGAAAATGTAATAATATAGGTACTATTTTTTCAGTTATTTGATTAAGTGTAATAAGACAAAATTGTATTTACTCGTATTATTTCGCTTTAAATATCTTTGTGTTTCGACTCTAGATTAACGATATTTTATAGCTTATTTGATAATGTTTAGTTAAGCATCTTCACAAAAACTGAATACATAATAGCACAATAATAGGTAGAAATGAATCAACAGAGAAACAAATATACAGACACCCAAAAAATAAATATTTCTAGTTGGGTAAAAGTACAGTGCTTCCCAACAGGTGATTCGCGAAATCCTGGGGATTCGCCAAAAAAGTTTTGTAATGGCGGAATTTTAAATTTAAATAAATAATAATTAGCAGCAGCTCATCGTCTCCGTGGGTCACAAATTGTGTTTGTTTATTGTCTTTGACCCTAAAAATTTCTTTAAAAAATTAGGTTATTTTCATGTTGAAGATTCATAAAAATTTAAACTTTTATAGATTCTAGAATCTAGATAAACTCTGTTTGTTGAACGCGTTATTATCGAACGCCTAAAGACGTATATATCACACTTTGTGTTCCTTTGCAATCAGTTACCTTCACTTAATTGCTTCTTGTCTTATATGATTATTTTGCCTTTTCGTTACTTTCTTGTTAAAATTTGCAAATATCAGTGTTAACTAAGTAAGCACTTTTTGCCTCCACATTAAATTAATCTAATTCGAAACGTTATAGAGTTAACTAAATGCTTTTACTTGTAACAGTAAAAGATAGCGTAATTTATAATTTATTAGAAAGAAAAAGGTAAAACTATAGTAAAACCTTTTGCTACATTTAAATTTAACTCTTTAAATAGCGTTTTCTTCAAAGCAAACTAAAAGTTTCAATGTTTATTGTTATTTATTATGATAGAGAAGGATAATAAATATTGAAAAACTATTTCTCAAAAAATAGTTTTACTTTGGAATAAAAAATCTAGATTTTTTGTAATTTGCCGTT
The DNA here is from genome assembly GCF_031307605.1 of Tribolium castaneum. Lineage (NCBI taxonomy): Eukaryota > Metazoa > Arthropoda > Insecta > Coleoptera > Tenebrionidae > Tribolium > Tribolium castaneum. Next base: position 9,027,239 of record NC_087399.1, on the reverse strand, counting down.
TTATTCTTATTTTATTTTTATTTTTTTCGAGAAATTGTTTTACGTTATTATTCTCCACACTTATGTACACCATAACCATAAATAACAATAAACACTGAAATTTTTAGCGTACATTAATTTGGAGAAAACCCAAGACAAAGTGCACCGACAAACCAATGTATCTTTGTAGGGAAGCGCTCGATCTTTATTTAGTTTCTATATTTGAACTACTGAACTCAATTTTTCGCCAAACACGTGTATTTGTTTTAAATATTAAATAATGAGATAGGAAAATACAAAATAAACAAAAATTCGTGGATAATTTTCCTACCATTGCGTAAATTAAATTAAAAAAATTCAAAATTCTTTGCCTAAAATTTTGATAAAAAATATATTTAAAATATTTTAAAGTAGTTGTCCATGGAAAAATTATTTCACATAAAAGGTGTGAATAATCTAGAAAATTTGTGAACGGTTATTATGTTAAATTTATTTTCAATTGAACAAATATACAATTTTAATTACATAAAAAATGTGCAGAAAATTAAAAACGATGCGTCACTAACTATTTGATGACATTTTTTAATGATTTAGTAAAGTGCAATGGAGGTGACGTTGATAATGTTAAGTATTTTTTTAGCGCAGATGGGATTTGATTTTGGTGTTTGGATTGATATTTTTTTGTGAAATAAAATTTTATTTACAAGCAATCATACAATTAATAAATTGCTTTTTTGCCAACATTTCATGTTTAATTAGAAAATATCATGACAATGTAAGCTTACTATTTTGAATCTAAAAACAAATAATTTTTATTAATCGCAAAAATTCGATTTAATAATTATTTATTATGATGTTTTTGAATTAATTAGTGTTTAAAAAATTAGTAAATTATAAATACTTGTTGAATAATACATTTTTCATAGTTTGAATTAAAAATTCAAAATTTTTTCATGGCCTACTATAAAAAAGCGTAATGTTTTGTTTTTTTATAATTATAATAATAATGTATTACACAATTAGACATATGAAATCAGAAAAAAAAACTTCTCAAAAATGTCATAGCCAACTATGATTCCTATTTAAAAAAATACAACTTTATGTTATTAACATATTACAGCTAAACGAATGATTAGAAAAAATCGCTGATAACATTACTGAATTCTTTGTAAAAAAGTGCCTTTATAATGTCTGTGTTTCAAATGTGTATCTTTTATAATAAGGAAGATATGAATTGTTTAAGATTTCGCTAAAATGTCAACTTTTGTTTATAAGTCGAAAACAAAAAACGATAGCGGGATGTGGTTTTGAATAAAATTATTTTCTCAAAAAACGGACCCGAAAATGTGTCACTAGTTTTTCTCTAAACCTCTTAGTTTCGGAGATCCCTTATTCGGACATCCAAAATGCAACACCCTGTACATGCACATTAAAAATACAAAAAAATTGTATCATTCTTTCGTTTGCTGCAGGGCTGCCTGCAAGGAATTCCCAAACTTTATCGGTTTTAAGTTCGAGCAACAGCGTCAACAGCAGCCCCCCGACCAGCCGCGCACGGCCAACATCCAGAAATTCAGCTCGTTGGGGCGCCGCCCTCTGCCGCAGACGCCCGACGAGAAGGCGCGCAAACAGCCCCCGGTGCCGAAAGTGCCCTCCACCATTTCGCAAAACGTCGAAACGCCGCTGAATCCGGCCAACTTCCGGTCGTTACAGAGGGGCGCATGGCAGGACGGCACTTCCACCTTCCAGCCAGGGGCGCAGTTCCGGTCGCTGCAAAGGGGCTCCAGTGCGCAACCAAACCACTCGCAGTTCAGGTCCGCTAAAATCCAGGACCAAGCGCACGGCGAAGCCGTGTATGCGAACAGCGAAAGCGAGCGCCAGTTGTACGCCGTTACCGAGTTGTAATTTTAGTTTCTTTTTGGGAAATGCAGGCAGTGGATACTATTTGAAATAGACATGGTTTTTATCGGTTTTTTTTTGAGATTTTTTCAGTAAATAATGCACAAGATTGTGTAAAAATCAATGTAAATAATTGTTGCCCCTTTTCTTGTGCCAAATTTGCGATTTTAGTGGCACATAAGGTAAGGTGTTACTTTAGCCACAAGCAACGGCGCACCTGATAGTGGGTTTAAATGAACAATGTTTTTTTATTACTGATAACAAGTCAACACTTCGTTCTGTTGGAAATTTCTATGAATTTAAAAAATCTACTTTGAAATATGATAATAAATAATTGGAACGTGAGTCTGTTAAGTTACGCAGTCATTCGAATAATTGAATTCGTTAGTCGTCAAAAGGACTTAATGTCTTGTATAGAGGCTGTGTTAGATTTAGATTAAATTTAGCTGAATTTTTGCCGTTAAAAGTGATACCAACTACCAACCTTAATTGTTTAATTCGAAAAAATTACTATTTATGGTAATACTAACAAAAAAACAGTTTAAAAACCCGACACACTAAACGTTTATTATTTTTTATCGGACTACGGAAATCTAAAGGTTAGGATATGAAACGACGTACAAATAAAACGTTCCTATCTTAGATAGTTCCGTTAATGTCCGCCAGAGAGCGTATTTCTTTGCTGTCTTAAGTTTTAGGACAAGGGTTGTTTAACACAAGCTAAACAAAAAAATACAGGCAGATAGAGCATTCAATTTTCTATAGTAAGACGTAAACGTAATGCAAGTTTTATCGTAAACTATTATTAAAACAATTTGAAAATTTTACCACTTTACACTCTGTCCCATATTTTTCAAAACGCTGCGAATACGGTAACAGTTGCAAGAAAAATGTTAGGAAGAAAGTTGTAGAGAATTAAATTTCCTACAAAAAAGTCCGCGAAGCCATATTCCTATCTTCAACCATTTAGGCCCCAAAGTCGTTTAAAGACGCTCAAGTGACGAATTTGCTTCATTTTGCCAGTAGTCAAGTATTGGAAAGTTAATTTCTACCTAAACCGTTGAGGATGGAAATATGGTGTCGCGGACTTTTTTGTAGAAAATTTAATTCTCTACAACTTTGTTCCTTACACTTTTTTGTAACTTGAACCGTATTCGCAGCGTTCGCAAATATATGGTGGAACGCATGTTGATAATTCTAAGCGATAATTTTTTACGCACCGTCGCCTATTTACCAAAACGCTGGGAATACGGTTGAAGATACAGAAAAAGTGTAAGGAGCAAAGTTGTAGAGATTTAAATTTTATTTGAAAAAGTCCGCGACGCCATATTTCTATCTTCTACAGTTTAGGTATAAATTAACTTTACGTTACTTCACCACCGATAAAATGAAGTGAATGCGTCGTTTGAGCGTCTTTGGGGACTAAACCGTTGGTCTCGCAGACTTATTTAAAGAAAATTTAATTCCCTACAAATTTCTTTCTAACATTTTTCTTGTATCTTCAAGCGTATTCGCAGTGTATTTAAAATTTTTTTTTCATGTTTCTTCTGAAAATTTTGGTTTGTTAAGAGTGCATCTTTTCCAAGTCTTTAGTGATTTGGTTAGATTTAAATTAATTTAATTTAATTAATTTAAAAACTACTATTTTTAGGTTCAGAAAATCCTACGATTTTGTTTATTGTTTCGTCTCCTAACTTATAGTTCTCCGTAGTCCACTCCCTAAATGTTATTAATACCAGCAAACTTGTTTAAAGTCCGATTTACACTAGAGAGCAGACGTAATAAAATAACACTAGTTAAATCTTATTTTTCCTGTTTAACTCTATAGTGTTTAATTGCATTTTCCCTGTTTTATTTTTACATTTAAAAATTGTTGACATAACTTCAAACCTGACTTTTACGACACAGGGTGTTCCAAACTGAAAAACAAACCACTCTTCATGGTTAAAAAACACATTTACTTAAAATAATTTTTGAAAAAACGTGACAAAATAAAATATTTTAATGATAGAAGTCACAGCTAGAGGGCGTGTTGAGTTGTTGTCAGTGGTTGTGGTTTTTGAGGCGGGTGCGTCGATTGTGGCTGCAGTGACATTTTCCCGCACATGATACCAACCAAATGGGAACAAAACTTATTCTGAAAGCACACTAAATTTGCTCATGCGTTCCGTGTCAGGATAGTCGGTTTAGTGATACTGCCATTTCGGTGGTGCTAAGTACAATGTCACAATAAGTCAGTTTAATGTTAGAACAAATTTACGTAATTAAAAATATTTTACATATTAATGTGAAACTTATGTAATGGTAAAATAGCTGTCTAAATTTAGATTTTTCTAGGGATAATAATTTTTACCAAAACAGCTTCGATTGTACACAGTTTTTATAATCAAACAGCTGTTTTTACAAGCCGGACGTGAGGTGATGGGTGGCTTTGAGGCACTCGTCGCTTCGTTCGTGTTTCAATTTTTTGTACATTATTATTATATTCATCGTATTGATAAAGGAATAACTGCCAAAGATTCATGATTTGATGCTTGGAATAAGACTGGAAGTTCGAATGCATGTCTCATTTAATATTTCATGTAACTTTACGATAAATGTCAATGTATCTTTATCAAAAAACTTATTTTTAAGTTACGGTTTTTCACGTACATCGACACAGGCCTTGCCTTCTTTCGACTTCTCTTCTAAGTTACGCTTCATTATTTTGTACATTACCGCATCCACATGTAAAAATTGTACCGCATTATTTATTTTTACTGTCTAGAATTATTTTACGTTATGAACTGTATCTATAGTGAAGTTATGTAAGTAAATATCCATTTTCAGAACTTGTGTTTTATTTTACATTAAAAATCCCACCAGATGGCGCTTAAAACTTACTTATTACATTCAAATACCTCCCTGCGTCCCTGATACTTTTGATAATTTTGACTATTTTTGGTAAAATTTGGAAAGTATTAGGAGTGGTATTAGGATCACAGGAACACGAAGAGGTGTCCGGCTTTAAGAGGTATAAAATTTTGCTAAAATTTGGAGTTGTCAGGTGTTTCAAACATTCCGAGTTAAAAATTCTGGCAAATTTTGAAATTTCTCTTGGTACCAGGATCACAGAAACGCAAAAAGTAATTCAAATTTTATACTACAAAAATTCCACCTGATGGCGCTCCAAACCTTACAGGTTTCTGTAATTTTGTGGTTCGAAATTTCTAAAGACCTCTTTGCGTTCCTGTTATCCTGGTCCTAGTAATATTTTCAAAATTTAGCATTTATTTACTGCTTCGAGTTAGAAAACATTTGCCAAAACCCAATTTTCCATTTTCTTTGATGATATAGATGACATAAGTTACCATAGCAACCACAATACAAACAGCCCCCACGATGTCCGACGGCACCTTTCTGGTGTCTTTAACGGGCCAGATTGAGTCTGTCGACATTTTAGCCCCCTCGGGCTCCGCGTGGCACTGCAAGTACGAGTTTGTGACAGGCCCGGACTGGAAAATAATCGGGGGGCTCGAGGCCGGCGTGTCCCAAACCTCCAACGTTGTCGTGAACGGAGCTTTAGTAGTGTTCAACCTTCCGATTGAGATTAATTTCAAATCGACGAATCTTTACGGATGTGAGTTCGAAATTTTGCATTTTGAGGCGTTCAATTGTGGTTGCAGGGCCCCAAATTGTGGTTAGTGTGTACCGGGGGGTGCAGCTGGAGGGGTACGGGCGGGCGCACATGCCGCTGAGGCCGGGGATGCACCGGGTGGACGTGGCTTTGGGGAAGCCCCAAGCCAGCTCGTTGTTGGGGTACATGGGGGCGTTTTTCGGGTACCAGCCCGAGTTGTTGCAACCGAAAATGTTGGCAACTACTGCCGGAAATCACTGTATGTTTGTCACAACACGCAAAGATTTCTAGTTCTAGTTTTGGTTTCAGTAATTCAGATGTTGAGTCATGGAGAAGTGAGGATTTCGGTGAATGTCGTAATGCAAGGTGTGAGGAGTCTTGGATATGATTTCGGGAGAGGAAAAGACTAATTTTTGTAACGATTTGGGTCAATAAATATTTTTTTACGCACAGCTTACTTGATTAATGAAGGAATGGTTTATAATTTAATTTAATATAAATATTCGGTTTCAATTGGTTTTCTGTCATCAAGCGATCAAATTAATTTATAATCGAGTTATCCATGAACTTGAATTCCTATGTCATGCGATTGTAATGCTTACATAAGGTGACCAACTATAGAACACCAAAAATATAATTATGTTTTTCAAAAAGTTGGCCGAGATACTAAGTTTATTTTTTATATTAATAAACAGCAAAACAAAAGAAAAAAAATTACAATTCAAATAAACTAAAACGACATTAAGTCAACAAAAGAATGCTTCAATATTTTTTTTATTAACATTATTATTGTATCCAACGTCGCATGTATATTTTTCTATTCTTTATCTACCTTTCTCTTTCACTTGTCTTTTTTAACCTTTATTTCCTTCTTCCTTTTGTTTTTTTACTGATTTAATCAATTTTCTACCTCCTGTCTTGTATAGTCTGCTATTTTTTAATTATATCAGTTTTCTGTACCTCTTTTTCAGTTTAGCTTGTCCTTTCTCTCTTTTATATTATCTTTATTTTCTATATTCTGTTTTCTGTTCTTTACGACATCCAATAAGCATTGGTAAGTATATTTCTTTCTTTATCCACCTTGTATATTCTCTATCATTTTTCTTTTCTTAACTTCTATTTTCTTTCTTCTTTAACCGACTTTTTATCTCTGATTTGCTCAATTTTCTGTTTTCTGTCTTAAATAGTCTGCTAATTCTTATCTTATCTGTTTTCTGTTCCTCCTTTTTATTTAACTTTTTGTCCTTTGTCTCTTTTATATTATCTTATAGTTTTTATCTTCATTTTCTGTTTAATGCGTTATTCTCTACGACATCCGATAGGCATTGGCAAGTATATTTCTTTCTTTATCCACCTTCTATGTATATTCTCTTCTATCATTTTTCTTTTTTTAATCTCTATTTTCTTTCTTTTTCCTTCTCTGTTTTTTTGCTCTGATTTGCTCAATTTTCTACCTAGTGTCTTGAATAGTATGCTATTTGTTACCTTTCTCTGTTTTCTTTTCTGTTCCTCCTTTTCAGTTCAGCTTCTTTACTTCTTTTATATTATTTTAATTTTTTATCTACTATTTTCTGTTCTATGCGATATTCTCTACCCGACATCTGATAGGTATTCACAAGTATATTTCGCGTTCTTTATCCGCCTTTTATATTGTCTTCTATAATTTTAGTTTTTTAAATCTTATCTTCTTTCTTCTTCCTTTTCTGTTGTTTTTTTTGCTCTGACTTGCTCAATTTTCTGTTCGATCTTAAATAGTCTATTTCTTGCATTTTTGCTGTTTTCTGTTTCTCCTTTCCCGTTTAGCTTTTATGCTTTATTTCCCCTATATTTATTTTCTATTTCACGCGTTATTCTCTATCTGACATTAAATAGAAATATTTCTTTTTTTTTATCAAAATCTTCTATATTCTCTTCTATCATTTTTAACCTTTGTGTTCTATCTTCTTTCCTTGTTCAATATTCTTATCTTCCAGTCACTAATCTTTCTTTAATTCCACTTTTGTCATCCCTCCTATCTCCTTCTTTTACTATCTTCTTACTGTTTTCTGAGACCGTTTATCGCTTCTGCCAGTTTTGTCTTCTTTTCTTTGTTTTCTCAACCAAAGAAAATCAAAAAGCATCTTAACCTGATCTGTGAACTAAGAGATCACTCGCCAAAATTTATTTCTTCGAAAAATAAGCTGTTTTTAAGATATCCTCATTTTTAGGATCCGAAAAAATTCCGTACAAGTAGAGTTCAGATTAGTATTCACCGGACACCTAATTTGTGCTTATTCTCGTTCTGGGTTCTGTCATTGTATTAAAAAAAAATAAATTTTTATTGGAACAACAAATAAAATTTTATTTTCAGTTTTCAATTGACGTATTATCCAATTTGGTAAAATGCGACGTTAGCGTTTATATAGTTTATACAGCTAATATATACAGGGTGACCATAAAAGATTGTGTCAAAAAAATATATTGGCAAAAGTGAGTTATCGTCATTTTGACAATTTGATAGTCAAGTTGCCAAGTTTTACCAACCTGAAAACTGTTACCCAAATTCATTACAAATTTATTTGGTCACTTGATAAACCCAAAGTACTCCGGAAAACAGAAAAAAAGAATGTTACTCACCTTCCTTCATTCTTCACTGATCAAGAAAGCTGTGCTTTTCCATATTATGTACAAGGTTATTTATTTATCATTTACAGATATTTCAAAGAAATGAACGAGCTAGTTATTTCGTGGCGCTCCTTGATCGTAATAACCTCAAAATAAATAATTAGCGCGCGTATGAACAAATTCACATGTGTTTGAAGACACTGATATGGACGTATTAGAACTGACCCACATCATAACTTAAACCTACGTGATTATCACAAGCCATTACAGTACTTCCACACTAAAATAAATCACTTTACGTGTGAACAATACTATCGTAACTCTAATATGTACATAATAATTTTGAATTAATCTTGATGAACTCTCCCAACAAGAAAAACACTCTAAAATCTAACAAAAAAAAAATACGTAAAAAGAATTAGGCCCTGTGTTAGTCAACCTACCAATAGACTAGAATAAAAGTAAACACCACGAAAATATACATAACATTCGAAAAAAGACATCATTTATCTTTATCACAATTCATAAATATACAATTAAAGAGCATTTCCGTGCTGGATCCACGTTTTTTCGATGTGGTCAAACCGATGCGCTAGCCATTGCTGCTCCAACAGTTGGTACCTCTCCCTACTCAAATACAACGGTTTCCCGCGCCTGAAATTACCACAATTACCACACAACCCTCAAAAAAAATTACTAAACTCACTTCAAATCCCGATCTTCCTCTTCAAAATCATCCAAGTATAACGAACCCCAAAGACACGCCCTGTGCCTTCTTATTACAATAATATAAGTCGATGTAACTACGAGAAAAACACCGGTGCCGGCACCACACTCCGACGCATGCGCAGTCGCCTCACAGATGTTCTGTTGTTTGCAACATGACTGTTTCAAACACACGATGGTGCCACACATTAAACAAATGCCCGTTTCTTGCGGGACAGACTGGCATTGACTACACGGCCTCTTGTGATAGTACTACAAAAAAATAGGGGTACATTAAAAATAAATAAATGCACAGTATAATAATAAATGCACAATGCGTAAAAATGATAAGTGCAAAGTAGAAATAATAAATGCGTGTAAATAATAGCATTTCAAAACTGGAGAGTGTAGAATCCCAGATTTTGAGTTCTACGTTTTCGAAAGATATATTTCCTTCTAGTTCGCACGGTAGCTACTGCTTTATTATTTAAACTGTGCAAACTGAAATTAGATACTGTGCACACACGATTTTTTACTGGACAGTTTATACTGGACAAATTTTAATAAAATACTGTGCGTAGTTTACTTGTTATTTAATTTTTTTACTGTGCAGAAATTAATTAAACACTGATCATTTTTTATTGATCAAAACCGGATTTATTACTAATCGCTTTATTACTACTCAAAAGATAAGACGCGAAATCCTTCTTGAATAAGGGTTGGCTATGTAAAAACATCCTTAATTGGTGATTTTTTGGCTTATTTTCAACGAAATGACTCGTAATAATCGCATTTATGATCCAACAATTATTAACTTGATACAGAAATTTTGGCCGGTTTAAGTCAAATATACGTTTTCGTATTATGTATATGTTTATCTTGGGCGAAAACCGAGTTAAAAAAATTTAAACAAAATTTCACGAAATGCTGGTATTTCTTAACTATATCATTTTTTGTTCAAAAAAATACTCATTATTCATTAACCAAAATGACGCTACTCCTGACCTTATTTTGTTGTGTTTTGACAAGATTTATTGAAATAATTACGTTCTATTCGGAAATAAAATTCACTAGACGCCCTCTGGTGATGACTTTTGAACTATGTCGAAAACAGTAAAGAAATTTTCGTAATGCCACATTTAACTGACATTTAATGAATTGTTCAACAATTTTGCGTGTATAGTGTTAATTACTTACAATAGAAAGAATTACTTTAAAATTACGTGGTGGTAAATCCTAACGTTGACTTTGGTTCTGTAGTTTTTCGTGGTATAAAGTGTTTATTGTTGGAACTTGAAAGTGGATAAAAAGTGAAAAATATTTAAATTTTGATTACAAAGTGTTATCAAACAGTTGTCTAATTAAAGATTATAAGTAATGGATCACAGCGAACACAAAGTTTGGCTCAAGAAACTAATAAATTAGTGAAGTGTTATGAATTTTAGGTTAGAATTTTCCACTGAAAAAATCATGAAATGCTGCGGTAAATCAACAAAACTACAATTTAGATTAACAACTGCTAATACACTTAAAGGTAAATTATGCCAAAAGGTAGGCTTTTCAATGTCTTTGTAATAATTTTCCAATAAAGAAAGTGAACCAAAAAGTCATCGTTATTCGTGTTTTCCTCGTCATCTCTAATTTGTCAACATTCGTTTCTTCCACCAAAGATACAATAGTCATTCCGCATTGGCAATGTAATAATTGTGAAGCCTCAAAATTCGTACAACGCTCAAAATATCCGAATAAACATTTTCCCGCCATTTATGGTTACTGTTTTCGACCTAGCTCAGTGGCGCCCCCAACACTAATTTTACTTCCGAATTATGTTTTAGCAAAGTATCGAGGAAAAAAGTGTGTATTCTGTCCAAACATGTGACTTGGAACTAATGGAGTTACTTTCGAGTTACTTTTAACAAATTCCACAAAATTTTAGCTTTTTTCGCTGAAAAATGTGCTGAAAGTAAAAAAAACAATATTTGTCGGTTTGACCAAATTTTAGAATATAATTTCATAAATTTCTCATAAATAACAATAGCTTATTCAAAAACGTGTTGGAACGTTGAAAAAGGCAAAAAAATTGAAAAAAAGAAAAAACGAATTGAGTTTTAGCTCAAACACGTGCTTAAAAAACTTTGTGTCACAATCTGCTGACATTTCGTATCATTTTAGAAATGTTCACACAATATTGCCATATTTAATCATATTTTTGTCCTATTCGTTTTAACAAAATTTTACAAAAATCGGTATTAAGATTACTCACAAGAACATACTGAAACGTTTCAAATGGGCACAAATTACATGATTTTCAATTTTACTGAGTGGTTTTTCGAGTCAGTTAAATTGGTTGTTATTCTTTTTTCTCACAAAACCATCGTAAAAACACAAAACAATCGTGTAATTTATTGATTGATTCTCTGATTTATTTTTGACGAAATTTCACAAACCCCCGGTTTCTAGAACCGTTTGATAAATTTTAACGGTTGGACCGTTGCTAAGGTAGAGATGATCTGATTGGTGTTTCTATAGAAATTATGTAAAAGATAAAATTTACTTTACGATAACGATAACGTTCTAGAAACTGGGGGTTAATAATGTTTTTTTCAGAATTGGAAAAATATCAGGAAAAAAACTAAGTTTCTGTGTCAAATACATGCTTAAATAACACTTCAAAAAGACAAAAATAACACCACTTTATATTTACCTTATTTATTTCATGACTTATTTTTGTCAAAATTGTGAAAAATAACATAATTTTCGAAATTACGCGAAATAAGTGACCTCTTTGTGTAAAAAACATTAAAACTCTTACAAACAGCACAAAATTACGTAATTTTCATTCTCATTTTTGATAATCTTATTTATCGTTTAGCAAAATCTCGCACAAAACCTGAGCTTATAACCCAAAGAAGTGCCCAAAAAAGACACCAAGTTCAATGTAGTTGAGTAGTTTTTCAGCTTATTTTTCACGAAAAAGCAGAACTCTCAGTAGCTTTTTAGTCCATTTTTGAAAAATTTTGCAAAAAACATGACTTTTTAGCTCAAACGCCCAAAAAAATAAATACAGCATAATCTTCATATTTTTTCCAAAACTCTCTAAGTAAACGGTAAAGCACTGTATTTTTAATTCACAAATATGTTGAAACGCTTGAAAACGTAAAAAACATTCATTTTCAAAATACGACTAAAATTTTTGGATATTTTTTTAAACTCTTCAAAATATAATCGCTTTTTTACTGAAAAACGAGCCAAACTGTAACAAAACATTATTCAGCACGTCCAAAAATATCGCAAACAATTATGAGTTCAAAGGTTCAAAAAATGCAAAAATACTGTCATGTTTGAACCGTTTTAGTAAAATCTTACAAAAAGAAAGTTTTTAAGTGAAAAAAAATTTTAAAAACGCATAAATTACAACATTTTTGACCGAACGTATTGTTTGTTAGACTATCTTTTATAAAATTTCATGAAATAATTTTGTGTTTATCCGAAAACCGTGTTAGAATTGTCGAAAAAAAAAACCACAAATATTAAAAAACTGCAAAAATTTCCTAGTTTTCAAAGTAAAATAATCCCATGTTTGTCCTTATTCACACTTTTTAGCGAAATCTTACAAAAAGCAAAAAGTGCATAAATGCTCAAAAAAACATCATTTTCGAAGTAATTAAGTGGTTGTTCTGTATATTCTGATATAATAACACAATCTTCGTCATATTTTTACTGAAATTCTTCTAAGTAATTGCATTTCTGACTCTAGCACGTACCCATACGTACGAAAACGGAAAACATTGTTTTTCACCTACCATTGTTATTTTTGTTTATTTTTTTCTTCGTCAAAATAATCGCTTTTTGACTGAAAAACGTGATAAACTCCAACAACATATGTCGCTTTCGAACTAATATCGTAATTATTCAACCCACTTAAAAAAACAACAACAAAAATCATATTTCTTAACTCAAACGGGTGTTTAAAAGCCAGTCACTTTTGACACAATTTAGTGAAATCTTTCAAGCTGAAATAACGAAATTATTAAACATAAATTACACCGTTTTCGACCGAATGTATTATGTATACGTTTATCTTGGGCGAAAACCGAGTTAAAATCCTCAAAAAAGGCACTATTAATGCATTTTCCAGCAATTATTGGAAAAACTCCATAATTTTCAGAATATTTATTAATTTATTATTAATCATTTAGCGAATCCTGAGCTTTTAGCTCCAAAAAATACTCGAATGTTCAAAAAAGACACCATCTTCGATGCAATTGGGCGGTTTTTCTGCTTATTTTTGACAATATTTTTCTCAAAAAAGCAAAAACACGTTTGGCAATTTGTCACACTTTGAAGAAATTTTGTAAAGAAAATTGAATTTTCAGCTCAAATACGTGTTTAAACGCTCGAAACTGTTAATATAACAAAATCTTCGTCATATTTTTGCCAAAATTCTTCGGTTCACGGTTTTTGACCTTTGATGCGTTTTTTTGACAATTTTTTTTATTCTTCGAAATAATGTCTTTGTCACAAAAACGTACTAAACTCTAACAAAATGTACCGCTTTAGCACGAATTTTCTGATTATTTAGCCCGTTAGAAAAACCGTTTTTAACTCAAATGTGTTTAAAACAGTATTAGCTGAACAACGAGTTTAAACTACTAAAAAAACAACGCTTAAATTAACTCATCATCAGTGTGAGGAAATTTTATGGGCGAAGGTTAGTGCATGGGCGCGCGCTTGCAGTCAGATAAACCTTTAAATCGAAATGTTGTGGAACAGCTTGCATTGTTGATATAAGTTAGGAAAGAGTATTAAAAAATGTTTAGACAAAGAATTTTTTGTTTCAACCCTCGCGAAGGGGCTGAAAAGACGTTTTAGCTAAAAATTTGCAAACACCTAAAATTGGACACATTTTGCGTTTACATACTCATATCTTCCTTCTGGATAAAGCAAGAAGCTCCGTTTTTTTTGCAAACAAATTTTCAATAAATGCAGATTTAAACGTAGTTTAACAAGGTTGAGTTTTGATAAAGGGAAACCAAGAAAATTACATTTTCTTGTAACGTTGCATAATTGTGTAGTGAAATTTTCGAGATGCGAGAAAGTTTTTTAATTTAAAAGATAGACTCTCACATAATCGAGACGAAATAAAGCTAATACTTGAAATAAATTTTTGGTGCAAGAATCATTTCGTTATCTGTAAGACTCACCAAGTTATTGCAATTTAAAATTACTGCAAAATGCGCCTGAGGTGCAACCGAACCGTATTTCCCTCTGAAGCGTGTTCATCGCCTTTGATAACATTTCGAGAGCTAAAAATCGTAATTCGTAAATGATTAAAAAATAATTAATGTCACTTATCTATTAATACTATACCTTTACTTTTAACCGCCCTAACTCTCTGTTAATTTTAATAATATCTAAAAAGTCAAAAAAACATTTTTATCTCATGTACTTATTTAAAAAGCATAAAAGTGACCCAGTAGAACTAAATTACGAAATTGTAATTCATTTCAAAGTATTCTTTGGTGTGACATTAATATTTTTTTAATAATTTACCATTTTTAGCCCTTGAAATGTTTTCAACCACACCACGTTTCAAAGGGAAATACGCTGCGATTTCACCTCGAGCACATTTTGTAGATAACTAAATAATCCTTCTTTAAAGTCCTTTTTAAAAAAATATACAAATCGTAACGTTTCTGACGAATCAACCGGTAACATTAATTGTATAAACTCCTAGTAAACTACGCCAATGCACGCGCTATTCGGAAATAAAATTACCGTTGGGGGCGCCACTGAGCTAGGTCGAAAACAGTAACCATAAATGGCGGGAAAATGTTTATTCGGATATTTTGAGCGTTGTACGAATTTTGGGGCTTTACAATTATTACATTGCCTATGCGGAATGATTATTGCATCTTTGATGCAAGAAACTTATGTTGACAAATGAGAGATGACGAGGAAAACACGAATAACGAATGACTGTTTGGTTCACTTTCTTTATTGGAAAATTATTACAAAGACATTGAAAAGCCTACCTTTTGGCATAATTTACGTTTAAATATATCAGCAGTTGTTAATCTTTATTGTAGTTTTGTAGATTTACCGCAGCATTTCATGATTTTTTCAGTGGAAAATTTTAACCTAAAATTCATAACACTTCACTAATTTATTGGTTTCTTGAGCCAAACTTTGTGTTCGCTGTGATTCATTACTTATAATCTTTAATTAGACAACTGTTTGATAACACTTTGTAATCAAAATTTAAATATTTTTCACTTTTTATCCACTTTCAAGTTCCAACAATAAACACTTTATACCACGAAAAACTACAGAACCAAAGTCAACGCTAGTATTTACCACCACGTACTTTTAAAGTAATTCTTTCTATTGTAAGTAATTAACACTATACACGCAAAATTGTTGAACAATTCATTAAATGTCAGTTAAATGTGGCATTACGAAAATTTCTTTACTGTTTTCAACATAGTTCAAAAGTCATCACCAGAGGGCGTCTAGTTAATTTTATTTCCGAATAACGGACCATTTCATCGATAAATATGAACATCGCGAGAGCGCTACGACGAGTCAGCTGATCGGTTGTGGCCTCATGGCCACCCCATAAAATTTCCTCACACTTCTCATCATCAACCGAATGTATTGATTATTTGTTTATCTTATTCGAAATTTCATACTATGTTTTTGCTGAAAATCGTTTCAAAAATAACAAAATTACGGAATTATTCAACAAAAAGGTAAAAACACAGCCACCCCTTATCCAAAAAACGTTCATATCTGGGAAAATACAACTTACGGTGAAAATCTTCTCGTACTCCCTCGGCAATTTAAGTAGGCGTGGCGGATGCCACGTGATGTGTTGATCCACAAGGAACGACCGTGCTGCTATCTGACTTTTAGCAACGAAAACCGCATACTGGTTACACCACGATTGTGGTGATGCTGTATACATCTGTGTTTCGATTGGCCAATTCAAAGCAGCGGCGGCATTACAGTCCCACGTGACCTGTTCAGTAACCAATTCCAAATAATGCACCAAACAAACGAATTCGGTCTCGGGTGCCCTCACATCGGGCAAGGCTTGCTGATAGATGTGATATTTGAGAAGAGCAGCGATTCGTAGATAAGGCAGACATAATTTTTGAACTTGTAGCTCAAGAGCCACCATATTGACTTGAGGTTTTTCGGTGCACTCTTCATCGTCCTCCATGTATAACGCAGTGTGTCCCAAACACCGATTGATAAGGGCAAGGGCATCGGTTAACGTACAAATTTTGCCTTCGTTAGCGCCCGCCGTGGCTCGGGCGCGCTCGGCTCCGGTTAAACCGCAGGATATCTGCGCCACCACTTGGTAATACAATAAATTGTATACCATTTGGACTGTCGTTATGAAATAATCTGAAACAAATTTTGTTGTGTATTTTTCACTTTTCGAAGCAAGATTTACCATTTTTTATTTTGCAAAATCAATGTAAAAATCATTAAGAGATATTATTTTTTGACGTTCAAAGTCAATAATATAACAATTTTTCATCCCCTTGATAAAAGTAGATGATTTTAGGGTTTGCCAAAATATTGTCACTTTGACAGCACATAAGTTAAATGATTAGATAGTATGTATTAGCTATTTCAAAACTATAAAAACGCCAAAGTCAAATTTTCTCTCAAAATTAGCTGTTATAAATTAATCATGCAGTTTAAAAAAATAATAGCTAATGTAATTTACTTTCAATGGAAGATCTAATCATTAAGTATATTAATATTTTACAATTTAATTAATCTTATCTAAAAAAATAATATAAATATAAAAACAATTTTATAGTTTCGAAACAGCTATTAATTTTCAATGCTGTATAAAAAAACAATGAATGATTCCTTTCGGCATTACAGTATTATTTGATCGTATGAAAATGATGTAAAGTAAATAAAAGAAATCAAATTCAATGAACAAAAAATAGAATAAATGTTACAGTTACAATAACAATGTAACTGGAAAAGTTCTGGAAAATAATATTCTAATTTATTCTCACTCTAGTGAGGTATTTCATGAATTATTTTTCAACATTTTTTCGAATCAAGAAAATTTGTGACTCAAAAAAAAAACACCAAAAATTATCGGTGTAATATGTTAAGTAGAAAATTCTACTATATTTTTAATCTAACTGACTAAATCTGAACACTGAATGAAACCGAACGTTGTTTTTTAAACATCGATAAAATTTAATTTTTTTTCTTTTTAATTTTTTTAATTAAAGATTTACAGAAATAGTTGGGTTTCTAACTAAAAGTAAATGTAGTAAAAGCCTCCGACGAAAGCAAAGATAGTCATTTTAGGTTTTAGATTTATTTTTTAAGGTTTGCTAAGTAGTTGTGTTTTTAAATAAAAAAAAATGCTCAAGAAAGCAAACGAGTTTTTGAATTTTTTGTGAAACAAATGCGCAAAATAAAGCGTTTCTAAATGCGAAACACAAGAAAAACAAAAACGTTTTTAAATTAAATTTGTATCTTTTTAACCTGCTTGAATAAAATCTTGCAAAAAAAAACTGAAATCCAAAACTTTTTAAAACACTAACACCAGAGAAAATAAAAAATAAAACAATTTTTGAGTTAATTTCATGATTTTTGTGCTTTTTATTGAATTTTCTGAACTTACTTAGTAATATTTCGGTTCAATTTAGCAAAATTTCGCAAAAAACGGTGAGCTCTTTTAGTTCAAAAACAACTAATTTCGACCTACTTTAATTTTTCAGCTTATTTTTGATCAAATTTCCCAAAATAATTCCGTTTCCAAGTAAAAATGTAGTAAACTATCCGAAAAAAACTTTCTCAAAATCATTTTAGATTTAGATTTGAAAAATTTGCGTTTTTAATTAAAAAAACGCCTAAAAAAGCAAAATAAAAACGTTCCAAAATTAAACTTGTATCTTTTTCCGCTTGAGCAAAATCTTGCGAAAAGTGAATACCAAAACACTCAACAAAGCAAAAATAAAACTCGAATTAATTTCATTTTTTATTATATTTATTTACAAAATAGCAAAAAATTATTGCGTGTCTGAACCTATTTGATAAAATTGCGGTTCGATTTAGAAAAATCTCGCTAAAAACGATGAGTTTTTAACTCGAAAACTAATTAAAACGTTTAAAAAAAGCTAAAATTATAACAATTTCGACCTACTTTTGGAGAAATTTTCCAAAGTAATTGCGATTCTGACTAAAAAATGTAGTAAAGCGACTTAAAAAAAACTGTAATTACTTTTAAATTTAGATTTTAGAATACATGTTCGCGAAATGATTAAAAAACGCCCAAATTTTCTTGGGTTTTTGTGATGAAATTCCTAGAAAAAAGCAAAATCTTGCAAAAAATCTAAATCACACACAAATTTAACACACTCAACAAAGTAAAAATAAAACGATTTCCGAGTTAATTTCATAATGTTTTTATTTTTATTAACAAAATATCGCAAAATAATCGCATTTCTTGACTAACTTATTTCGTAATATTTCGATTCGATTTAACAAAATCTCGTGAAGAAAAAGTGAGCTTTTAACTCAAAAACGAATAAAACGCTCGAAAAAGCTAAAATTATAACAATTTAGGTCTGCATTAATGATTTTTCGGCTTAATTTTGAGGAATTTTTCCAAAATAATTGCGTTACTTAGAGAGTTAAAAAAGTACCACAAGATCAAAAAAATAGCAAATTATAAAGTAATTTAAGTGTTAACTTAGGTAAGTCGATTTAGCCAAAAAGCAAAAGTGTAGCACAAATTTCGACTTATTTCAATGATTTTTCGGCTTAATTTTGACGACATTATTGGGCTTCTAAATGCAAAACGGCAAAAAAAGTAAAAATAAATATCGTAACAAGTTAAAGTAATTACTTTATTTATTATTATTTAGTTATTTAATTAATACTAAGTGATGGAACTCCTAACTCTTATACTTCTAATTTGACTTAATAAATTGTTGGGAAAGCAGACATTTATTTTGGTTTTATAATTTATTGGACCAACGTTTAGCCACCTTTTTTAGGGCTTCTTCAGGGTAATATTAATCTAATCTACTTCTAATTTTAAATATGTGTCACAATATGATAAAATATGTAATAGTAAAGAATAAGAAAAAAAATCAATTATTTTAGATTTAAAAAAGGTAGACGACAACGAAAAGAATTATTAATTATAAATTCTTATTTACTATTTTTTAATTTAATTTAATATTGGCATTCTTTTTAAGTTACAAAGGGGTCAGTACCAAATGAAATGCCTGGTATTTTGGGTTATACAGGGTGTCCGTTTTTGTTCAAAAAAATAAAAAAAAAATTTGAGATGACAAATTGAAAATAATATAATTTAATAATTTAATTTAATTGAAAATTATAATTATGACCAAAAAAATTATTGATTATTTATTAAATTTATTAAATCTTCATCAGTCTTCAGTAATTATACGTCTTACTTGAAGAGTGTTTGTGCCATGTTAACTTCAAGTAAGACGTATAATTATTGAAGCCTGATGAAGATTTAATAAAAATGGAAACGTCGCTAAAAATAAAAATTACATTTTTTTTATTTTTCCCCAAATTTTTTTTCAGCATAAAAATGCGCAACTATGCCCTAAATTAACAGACCTCTTACAATAACTGAGATGGTGGAGCTCGAAAAGCGAACACTTTATTAAATTGTCTTATTTTAAATCGGGACCTTTATCTAGATAAATTTTTCATGTTTCTATTTATAATTTGAACGATATTAATTTTTTTCGTGCCCCGTTTCACGCCACTCCGTTTAAAGTTATATCCGATTTCAAACCGATTTTTTCTAACTTCTAACCGATTTTTTTTTTAAATCAAATACAGAAACAGCTAATTTCGAAAATATTTAATGATAATGGCAGTCGATTATTAAAAAAATATATTTGCTTTCAACACTTACTTTGATCTAGATGTAGCGGCAAAAGCAGGATAAATTGCAAAAGAAGCGCCACTGGATCCCTGAGCAGTAGCGGCACTTCGTTTTCGACCGGCGCCAGTGCCGTATCACTTGGGGGTTTCGGGGGCAAACCACACAGCTGCTGGAAGGTCATCCAAGCCGGCCACATAGCCAACACTCGAGCCACGCGAGCGTGGACCGAAAGTACATGAAGTAGAGGAACTATACAATCGCGTTTTGGTAGGAGTGGATTAGGTGGGTCACGTGACATCACTAAAGTCCCGCCTCGTTGACTCAATTCCGTCTCGAGATTGGTCCGAGCGATTGATGTGACAAATAGGAAGAGACTTTGAGGTATAGGACGATCACTTTTCGATCGAAGCATCGGTTTCAATTGTGTACTACTTGTCATAACTTCCATTATTTTTCCGATCGCTTCCGCCATACTTGTATTACTCTGCAATTGTGTTCAATTAACAACCATTATCAAACGTTACAAGTGAAAAACTTACAGGTTTTTGGTCGTTTTCACGCAAAAAATCGCTCAATTCGTCCAAAATTTGCGACATACTGGAAGGATTCGAGCGAACCATTTGGGCACAATCGCCCAATTGGGGCGCCAGGGGCAGGACCGAGTTCGCCAATTGCCGACAAAGCGGACAAAAATACTCACCACTGAAAAAAAAATATGCAATTTTAATTTGATTTGTTGGAGAAAACTAAAAGTGAAGAATAATGAAAAATAAAAAAATGAGAAAGAGAGTGAATTAAATCTTTATTAATAGATGAAAAGTTTTCAGTTTGTACAGAATTAAATATATTATAATAAATAATAAATAATGGATGTATAAGACAATTTAAAGGTTGTAAATATAATAGTAGTAGTTCAGAATAAGTACGTAATAAGCAACGTTACTAAAATTTTAACATAACAAATATTTTATAATTTCTAAAATTAATTATTTCATTCTAAAACTCAAAAAAATTAATAAAATGATGCTTTTTATTAGATGACATGGCAGTTGTAAAGACAGTTGAGTTGTTTAATGGTATAAGTGTTGTTAAATGTACCTTAACAGAACTCGTCGCAAAGAAAATTAAATTGTAAATCATAGGTAACGTTTTTGGATAAGAAAATAATGTTCCTGTTATTTTTACTAAGCATCTTTTCGACATAATTTACTAATTCTTATGCTTGTTAAAAAATTTCACAATGTAATAAATTATGTTTCTAGCTAAAGCTGTAGAAAAAAATAAAAGTAGAAAAAAAAGCCATTCTGTAAATTTTTGGTCAGGTTTCACAAAACTTTTGCAAGAAATTAAATTTGGAACCAATTTCTCGTTTCGGTTTAGTGAAATTAAAAGAAAAACAACAGTTTATGGCTCAGAAAGTTATACAAATAATAATTTTTCGCCTTATTTTATTACAAAATTTCGCTATTTAAATGCGCTTCAAAAAGACAAATATACGTAACTTTAGGTTTTTTTGCCAAAATATTACGGAATAACCACGTTCCTAGCCAGAAAGATACTGAATTCTCTCGGAAAAAGAAACACTTATAGGATTTTGATTCAAATTAAAAAAAAAATTGAAATCAAAATCGCAAAAAATAGTACTTCAATCCTGAAAAAAACTAAAAAATAATACCATTTTAGACACAATTTTGTGATTTTTTTCGGTTTATTTTTAAGGAAATGTCGCGTGGTAGAACCATCGAAAAGGCAACAATTTTGTGAAGCAGTTTTAAAAAATTAACTATTTACCTTTCAGACTTGTTTAAGTGTGAATAAACTGCAAAAAAGCAAAAAATCATGTCATTTTATATTAAATTTAAAAATGTTGTGGCTTATTTTCTGACAAGACTGACGATATACTCGTTATGTTTCTCGCTAAAATGCACTAAAGAAAGGGTTAAAAATTATGTCATTTTTGAACTAATGTAGTGGTTTGTTGTTCAGGATTAATGAAATAATAAAAAAAAATGATTTTTATCTAAATGTAACTTCTCGTTTTCAATTAGCGAAATATTTTTAAAAAATCACGTTTACTCATGTTTTTGGTTCCAAAAAGTGCTTACAATTTTTAGAATAATATAAAATATAAATAATATAAAAACTATTTTACAGCTTATTTCGCTAAATAATTCGGTTTTCAAGAAAAAAAAAAGTACAACTATCGTTGTTTTTTCAGATCGGTTTAATAACATAATTAGAAAAAATATTCAAATTTTAGATTCGTAAGCCCGCTAAAACTTCGAAAAGCATGTCATTTTTGAAAATGAGCTAGTGACTTTTTAGTCTGATTAATTCAAATTTACTGAATTCTTTTGAGAAAATTGCCTTTTTAACCTAGAAATTGTCCAAAAAACATTTTATGTCATTTTCACCATAATTTTGAGATTTTTTTGACTTATTTCTGACATTTTGCGACATACTTTTGTTTCTACTTAAAAATGTACTAAAACTTTAGAAAAAAGTAAATTTTCGACCTAATTTAGTAATTTTTAGGCCAATTTTAACAAAATAGTGAATTGATTTATTAGCTAAATATATAGCAAGACATTGATTTTTCGGCTTTTTCAAAATTGTAGCACCACCTACCGTTGTTGTGACCTCAAAGTTTGCAAATACGAATTAAGACAGTCTAGGTGAAGATGGTGGCCACAAGTTTGCACATGAACACCTCCATCCCATCCAACGTTCACTGATAAGTACCAAGATTTCTGAAAAAAAAATCAAATTACAAAAAAAAAACAAAAAAATCGGCAAAACCTACAGGATCAAAATATTGATTCAATTCCTCCAACCGTCGGTCAAACTCGGCACTCAACGTATCATCTCGTCTCAATGACGTTCTTTCATCATCACAAGTTGGCAACACTGACTGACCATGTCTCCGCCTATGCCCGATAACACTAGTCGCTTGAATCCAAACAACCAACCCCATCGGTTTCTCCTCAGTACTGGGCGTGGCTTGGTTACAAATCACACAATCGTACTCCTGTTTACTCACAAACAACTCCTCGTCCGAATCTGCAAAACCAATCAAATGACACAAATCCAAATAAACCCCACCCACCACTTACTCAAAACGTTATCATCCGTTTCCATCGCTTCCATAAACTGTTTTTGTTTTGAAGCAAACTCTGCCATTAATTTCTGTTGTCTTTCTTTTGCTCTCCTCCTTCTTTCCTCCTTCTCGCGATTCTCTCTTTGTCGTTTCGCTTCGTCCCGTTCTTCCTGACTGGGCCACAACTTTATCCTCGCCTCCAAGACACACCTTCGACACTCCTCATCCAATCGCGAGATTTTCCTCAACAAACGTCCAATAAAAAACGGCCCGTCGCCAATCAAACCACGCCCTTCATCATCCTCCTCCTCCCCTTTAAAACTATCCGGAACGCCCGACAATTGCGAATGCAGCTTTAACAACAACGAAATTATACTTTCGTTCAGTTCAACAGTGGGCGGAGTCGCCCCGCCCCCTTCCAAAGTCGGCCGCCTCCTGTACGGCCTCCTATGACCCGAGGCGCTTGACGTTGACGGAACCAACTCATTCCCAGTCCAAGGTCTCGCAACTTCATTTCCGGCCGTAATCGCCGGAAGTGCAGGCGGTTCCGAATGGGCGGGGACAACAGAACGCGTCGTCACGGCAACAGTCATATTATCCACGTCCATTGACGTCGACGGTGGGAGAGCTAGCACGGGATTGGTCGGCTCAAAACCGGGGGAGGAGTCTTGCGGAACAAACACCATCAAATCGGTACCTGATTGGTCCCAACCGGCTGAATCTTGCAGCATCAAAATATTATTCCCATCCGGATTAACATCGGACATTTCCGTATCAACTTCCGAATTTTCCCACTCGATGTCGCTATCACTACTATACGTCATGGGGGAGACTTCAGGTTCTGGGGTTAACACAATTTTAGCGATGGGCGTGGCCAAATTTTCAAAAATGCAATCAGACGAGTACCAATTGTCGAAATTCATATCGTTTAGTGGTTTTGATTGGTGGTGGTAGAACTTTGGCTCCGCCTGTTCTTCTTTTCGCTCGCTAATGGTCACCGCTTGATCCAATAGGAAAATAATTAAAGCTGTTACATCTTCGGGAATTTGTCCTCGAACGGCCTTTTGTAAAATGACCAAAATAACGGCATGGAAGACCCTTGATTTTAAAATCAGTCTCGGATCGTCGTAGGCTTTGGAACATGAGGTGGGTTCGCGGAATGGTAGCCACGGACTGATCCCACCTTTCAATTTATTCGCATCTTTGACACTAAAATAATTATTTACATTTACAGTCATTTGTTTATCTCATAGTCCAACTAAAAAAGTTTTTAAATCAAAATGTTGAGGATACGCTTATAATTTTTAATAAAGTTTAGTCAGAAACAAAAGTTTGTTTCATCCAACCAAAAGGAAAAAAACGAAAACAAAGTGTTTTTTTAAACTATTCAAAATCAGAAAGAACAAGAAAAAAAGTTTTAAATAAAAACTGTAACGTACAAAATTTTACATAAAATTGCTGAGCTTTACTCGTTTTCAGATTATTTTTGTCACTTCGATTAATTCGGAAAGTAAACGGTTATTTCGTAAATCAGTTGCAAGTGTAAGCAAACGTAAAATATCAAAAGTTAACTAAACAGTCCGAACATAAACTTGAGGACTAAAGAAAATACAGAAAAAAAAAATTAACAGTAAAGGCACTATAATGTCTCTCCAATGACTTGTAAAAAACATTTTAAAATCATGGTAAAAACAAAAAATTGTTACCACTAATGTAGTTTCGTTTTTGCTGCTGAATTCTAAAACAGTTTCTCATTTTTAGCTAATTACTAATTACTACTTCGATTAATTCGGAAAGCTTGAAATCCGCATTCTTTTGATTCCAAAATCCTTTTGCGAAGTACCAAGAACTCGAAATTTCAAAGAAATAAAAAATCAATTGATCGATGTTTGATCATGTTCTTAGAAATTTGTGAAATTTCAAATAGGAATTAAAGTATAAAGAAAATAAATAACTTCAATATTTGCTCATAAAATATCAAATTTTTTTATGTATCTGGTATAACCACAAGTAGGCAACACATAAAATCCGAAAACAAGTTTTCAAACAAAATTTAGCAATGTTTCAAACCAAAATATATAGATTCCATTAGAGTGCGGACTCGTTGCTCCCCCAATGTCATGTTTTTTTGACACAGGACAGACTTCATATGTTACTGCCAATCAAAGCAGAGAACACTTCCAAAATTTACCCAAAATAAACTTTTTTATATTTTATACAGAATTGTAAAATTACTGGAGAAGGACCATAAATGAAACCAAAAGAGAGTTATGCAACGTTTCGTCTTATTACATAAAACGTCATCAGGCAAACAAACTTATAAGAAACGTTGCATAACTCTCTTGGTTTCATTTATCCCCAGTAATTTTCCAACTCTATAAATTTCAACTTTTGGAGAACGTTACACTTATAAGTTTTTTTTGTATTTTACAATAACCATCCTTGTCCTAATTTTTTATGTCCGTCGATAGTCACAAATGGTTCAAAAGCTCTCTAAAATTAAAGTTAACACAGTTCTTAGAAAATAAAAAAAAGATTTATAAACAAACGTTGACATTTTAGCAAAATCTTGAAAAATTCATATCTTCCTTATTACGAAAGATACACATTTGAAACAAAGATATTATACAGGCACTTTATCACAGAAAAAAAGAAAAATATTTGAAAGTAGTTGGCCATGGAAAAATTATTTTACATAAAAGGTGTGAATAATCTAGAAATTTTTGAACGCTTATTAAAGTAAAAAACGTGAAACTATAAAAATAAGCTACGTTAAAGTTATTTTCAATTGAACAAATATACAACAGTCGCAGATTTTAATTACATAAAAAATGTGCAGAAAATTGAAAACGATATTTTTTATCGCAATCGGGATTTGATTTTGGATTTTGGATTGACATTTTTTTGTAAAATAAAATTTTATTGACAGCCAATCATACAGTTAATATGATTTTTTTCCGATATTCCATGTTTCATTAAAAAATAGAATGACAGTGTAAGCGTGCTATTCTAAATCTAAAAACAAATAAATTTTATTGATTGCAAAAATTTGATATAATAATTTATGGTGTTTTTGAATTGATATTACTGTTTAAAAAATCATTAAATTATAAATACTTGTTGAGTTAATACATTTTTCATAGTTTTAATTAAAAATCCAAAATGTTTTCATGGCCTACTATCAAGAAAAAGGGAAATGTTACGTTTTTTTTTAATATTTAAAAATAATGTAATAATAGACAAAACATATTCAAATCAGAAAAAATGTACTTTTTTCAGTTATTTTATATCAAAACTTAGTTTGAGTATAACTACGTTTAAATCTGCATTCACTGAGGAATATTTTGCATAAAAATTGAAGTTTCTATACGCAAAATTTGTCTTTTTTTAAATTTTTCACTTTTTGTCTGGCGATGAAGGCAATTTCAAATCCAAAAACGACCTTCAAAAAAAATATTACACTAATCAAGTGTTTCTGATAATTTTTTAAAATTGTACACATCATCCGTCTACATTTAGCCACCATGAACTTTATTAATTTGAATAAAATAAAAAAAGTCAAAAAACATTTTTGTGTAAGATTTTATGCTTTACAATTGCTATTTAAAAATTTTTTTTCTAGCTGTTACTGATTTTGAATAATCTCTAAACAAATTGTATTTTCATTTTTTCGGAGACTGTAACAGAAAATTCTTTGATAAACGTTTTTAAATACTCCACACATTTTGAGTTAAATGCCTATTTGAGTGTATACACAGCTGACTTACTAATCCGTGTAGCGATCCATCGACGTGTGGAAATCACGTCGATGTACGGCACGTAACAGCACATGAATTGGATCGTATAAATTCTCCCAAACGTGTGGCTTAGCCGAATACATCCCTTGCTGTAAATTACCACCACTGGGATCCAAAACTGGCGGTTTATAATCGGCCAGTTCGGCCAAAAGTGTCTCAAAATCGCGCGTTTGAGACGTACCACAACGTTCCGGCATCAATTCCATTAGTTGCGAATGCGTCCGATCACTCATACACAACAGCGTTGCCATTTCGAGACGATTCAGTTCGGTTTCGGACAATCCTAACAACAATAATCCAAAATACGCAAAAAAAACTGGAGAAAAACTCACCAATATTCGTCCGAACTGTTACAAGAGTGGCCAAAAACGTCAAGAAACTCTCCAACATTCGATTGTTATGTTCGGGTTTAAGGTAGGGGTTTTGAGGAGGTCGTTCAGCAAGACTCAGAGATTCGGTTACGTGGAACCTATACATCGTGACTTTTGAAGACTAATCATTAAGAATTGAGGATACTCACTTGTCGATAATAAGAGAGATGAAGTCGTTGTAATTCATTCGCGTACATGCGATTTGGAGGAGATACAAATCGGCGTCCACCATCGAATTACAGAAATTTCCTTGGATGTAAGTCATGGCTTGGCCCTTGATTTGGAGACCGTTGCGGACCCACAAGTCGTTCAGAATTTCGTAAAACGCCACCTGAAAAAAAAATAAGAATTTTTACTCAAAAAGATTTCGTTCTTGCCACTAAACAAAATCAATCAATTATCTAAGGTATCTAAGGTATCTAAGGTAAATCTGCTGAAATGAATTTTTTATTGAACATTAAAATCTAATAATCACACAAAAGTCAACGTTTGCTGTTAAATGCTTTATTTTTTCTCTATTTATTTTTTTCTATGTAGAATTTTTCCACAATTCCTCTGGGAATAAGTAACTTCCACATAAGCACGGAAATACAGATTTTTATTCACAAAACTAATTCCATTTTTATTAAAAGTTCCATCATGTATTAGCTGTTTCAAAACTATAAAAACGCCAATGTCGCATTTTCCCGAGTTATTTTTTTAAATAAGATTGATAAAATTGTAAAATAGTTATTAATGATTGGATCTCTCATTGAAAGTATAAGTAATAATTATTATTTATTAGCGTTGAAATTTCTGCTGATGTTATTTTTTCAAAATTGATACATCTAGATGACAACTATACTACCGGCCCTGATGGTATATCTCAAATGTTTTTAAAAAATTGTGCTTATGAATTGACATTGCCATTACAAATGCTGTTCAATAAATCTCTTGATCAGTCTCAATTTCCGGATATTTGGAAAATCTCATATATCAGACCTGTCTTTAAAAATGGTAGTCGTGTAAATATTTCCAACTATAGACCGATATGTACCCCATCGTATATATCAAAAGTTTTTGACTCCATTATGGCTGACATTATATCATTTTCTGTAAAACAATCTGTTATTGAAGAACAACATGGTTTTTTCAAGGGTCGCTCTACGATGACCAATCTTTTTCTGTTTACTGAATATATAACGTCAAATCTTGAAAATAGATTCCAAATTGATTGTATATATACTGATATGTCAAAAGCTTTTGATCGCATTTCCATTGAGTTATTAATATCAAAATTAGATAATTTAGGTTTTAGGGATCCAGTCCTTAGTTGGATTTATTCTTTTTTATCTAATCGTGTACAGTATGTAACTATAAATGGTGTTAAGTCTCGCGCAATTCACCCATCCACAGGTGTGCCTCAGGGGTCACATCTAGGCCCTATTCTTTTTTCTCTATATATAAATGATGTCAAAACAGCGATCGAAAGCTCTGAAATCCTTCTTTTTGCCGACGATGTAAAGATTTTTAAAGTTATTATAAATCCAAACGACTGTGATATATTACAACGTGATTTAAATAGTTTTTGTATGTGGTGTAAAAAAAATTTTTTAGAACTGAACATAAATAAATGTAAATCACTAAGATTTTCTAGAAAATTATATTACAATCTACCATCGTACTTTATATCAGGCAATCAACTTGAATGTGTCACTCATATTCGCGATTTAGGAGTTATTGTAGACAGCCAGTTAAGTTTTGACTATCACGTTAACCACATTTTGTCGAAAGCAAACAAAACATTAGGATTTATAATAAGACAGTGCTCTGATTTTTCAAGTTTGCGTGTTGTAA
Source organism: Tribolium castaneum (assembly GCF_031307605.1). NCBI lineage: Eukaryota > Metazoa > Arthropoda > Insecta > Coleoptera > Tenebrionidae > Tribolium > Tribolium castaneum. The sequence goes on along the minus strand of NC_087399.1, from coordinate 8,998,417 downwards.
TGTTATTATATAATTGTTATGTTCGTCCAATTTTGGAATACTGCACAATTATTTGGCAACCTTGTTATAATGTTCATATTAATCGAATTGAAAATGTTCAGAAAAAATTTGTTAAATTTGTATGTTACAAATTTAACATATTTTATGACAAAATTAATTATATAAACATTTTAAGTTATTTAGGACTATCCTTACTATCTTCTCGTAGAATATTTTATGACGCGTCGTTCGTATATCGTATATTGTCTGGTAATGTAAATTGTAATCCTATTCTTCCGCTATTTTCAATAAATATACCCGTTTGTAACGTTAGAGAGCCTAGAATGCTTGTAGTGCCTTACCACCGTACCAATTATGGGAAAAATTCTGTATCTTCTAGGCTGTCTAAAACATGCAACGTACTTTCTGGTAAATTAGATTTTATAGGTTTACCTAAAAATAGATTTCTAAAAGATTTAAAAACTGTTATTGAACATAGTGAACTTAGCTCTTTTAATACTTAACACTTTATTTTATATTAACTGTATTGTACCTATCTGTGTTTGTATTTATCTTTGTATTTTATATATCACTTGTACTTGGCGTGGCCGTTAATAAACATTATTATTATTATTTTGAAAGTATAAGTTATAATTATTATTTTGAAAGAAAATGCGACGTTGGCGTTTTTATAGTTTTGAAATAGCTAATATTTTAGCATTAAGGGTACAAGAATAGAATGAGATAACAAAATTGCACAACCAAAAAACCAGGAAAGAAAAAGTTCCGAAACGCGAAGTCTAGTTACACCTGAAACTTGGAAACAGTATTCAATTTTTACAAAAATTTGGTGTCAAAGAGGACAAAAATGACAAAAGTTTCAAGTCACAAGCTCTTAAGGATCTTAAAATAGTATATTAAAGTATAAATGGATATTGAGATCTTTAAAACACGCGCGATTTTTCGAGCACGACTGCGTAGCTGGAGTGCTTGAAATAGAGCAAATGTTTTAAAAACCAGTTATCCACGAATACTTTACGTTATTTTTTTATGAAAAAAAAACGCACGTTTTTGAAAGTTGGATATCCACGCTGCAGCGCTTTTTAAATAAGCCAAATAAATTACCAATAAAAAACTAATAGTCACATTCCTAAATGATTCCTATCAACGTTTGTATTAAGGAAGTACATTATTGTTTCCTCTATACATATGATTTTTTTATAATTTTTCTAAAATTTGAATTGCTGAAAAAAAAATTATTATTTCTGATAACATCTTGAAACAAACAATAATGGTTTCATGTTTTGTGAAAAAATTATGTCAAAAAATTAACGCTAACCAAAAAAATTAGTCATTGCATAGCTCACATTTAATCGTGATGAAAGCTCTAAAATTAAATTGCAACAAAATTTTACTGAATATCAAGAATTAATTAATTACTAATTAAACTATAAATTGAGTTAAGTTGTCAAGTTGTCATAAAAAAGACCACATTATTTGCGAAATAGAAAAGTTTTTTGTGAGGCCAACATTTTTTTTTGTAATTCATAAACAAAACAATATTCAAGTATCAATTATTTCAGAATGTTATTACTTAAAAAAAAGTAAATAAAATAAAAAAATTGAAAAGTAGCCATTACTTAATGACGCCATTTTTTAGTTTTTTAAATGACAACTGACATTTTCTGATATCTTTCTGGTAAGTTTAAAAAAATTCAAAAAACTTAAGCAAACATAAATAAAAAAAGAGAAAAAAAAATTGTAAAACTCATTGCGAGTATTACACTTAATCTATTCGTCCATGATTTATTTTTTTATAAGGGGTGAAAGCTCTTGTTTATTTTTTGTGTTTATGTGAAATATTAAGTGTTTTCATGTCAATTATACAAAAAATAAAAACAAAAAATGATTGCCGTTTATAAAATAAGCCAAGACCAAAAAGATAAAGCCCATTAGTTATTTCAAAACTATGTAAACGCCAACGTCGCATTTTCTCTCAAAATTTGTTCTTGTTATCCACTTCCAAAAATTATTAGCTAATGTAATTTATAGTTTCTACTATAAATCTCGTAATTAATAACTATATTACGTTATTATCAACCTTTTTAACAAGAAATAATTTGATAAAATGCTACGTTAGCGTTTACATAATTTTGAAACTTGTATTGTATATTATTAGCTGTTTCAAAACTATAAAAACGCCAACGTCCGAATTATTTTTTTAAATAAGATTGATAAAATTGTAAAATACAGTTAGATGTCTCATTGAAAGTATAAATTACATTAACTATTATTTTTTTTGAAGTGCATGAAAAATTTACAACAGCTAATATCTGAAACAGTAAACAAAAATGTAGGTTGCCATTTAAAAAAAATAAAAAGGACGTCAAAACAAATGACATCATTAGGTGTCACTATGATTTAAAAATAGAGAATTTAAAACAATAAAATCGACCTATTCGAGGATTTTTATTATAAAAAATTGTAGAAAAATCATATAAAATTCACCTGCACAGAAAAAAGAATAAAGTATTTAGTAAAAAATTGTTTTTTCTGTAATTATTAGTTTCTGAGTACAATAAAAATACACTTGTAGCTCACTGACTCTGTATAATTAATTAACCACACGAAAAAAAATTTTTTGCTCTGATCCATATTTTTGAAAATACGAGTACCCTTAAAGATACAAGAAAAATGTAAGAAATAAAGATGTAGAAACTTAAATTTTCTCACTCAAGCCACTCAAGTGACAGATTGATTTTATTCTTTACCGGTTGTTGAATGTCAGGAAACACTTTAAAGAACCTAAACAATTTAATAAACAAATATGCTCCCGCTTTCTTTTTTTTGAAAAAAAAAACTGTAATTCTATCAACTTTGTCCCTTACACTTTTCTTGCTTGTTTTTTTTAATATAGTTTTTGATAACAATTTTTGCTTTAATGTAACGCCCTATTTGTAATTTTTGTTTATCTTTCAATTATTGTTGAACCACCATTTTTGTTTCAATGCTCTTAAAACTTAAACAGAACAACTACGCTATCTTGTGACAGTAATGGAACTAACAAGAACAGAGACGGTATTTATCTGTATTTGTATTTAATATCTAGACCCGAAGTCTACCGTATTGACTTTATATATTATCAAAATACGGAAATTTTTATGATAGACAGGTAAATGCGATGTTTGCAAACTTTTATCTCACCTCCTTGAACTGATAAAGGGACTTCAACTTTTACTCCTCAGTTTGCTTACATTAGTTAAAATGTTTCTCTACACATTTGTAACTTTAATAATCCTAACCCAACCTAGTGTTTTCCTTGCTACGATCAGTGTTTCTGAACTAACAACCAAATTCGACGAAATTGTCGACAACTTCTCCGAGCTTTTCCACAGAATGGACCAGGATCTCAGAAGGTACGACACGAAAAAGAGGGAGGAAAAATTATTCATGGCATTAGATCGCATCAATCTTAGAATAAAAATAATGGAAGGCCGACTTCACCGTGGTATGCGACTTATTAGATTATTAAATAAACTACCACGAGAAGTCCGACAAGAATTGCATTCGCACGACATCCAGACCAAGCAAAGTTTCATCGACTATTACTTCTCACTTTTTGAGCAACACGTTAGAGACTTTGACGAATATGAAAAATCGACTTTGGTTAAATTCAGTGAAGGTGTCGTTTCAAATAATTTAAATTCAGTTCGTTTCTTAATGGAAGCAATTTACAACAATGTGGTCAGAGACGATTTTTTGACAGTGTTCGAGAGACAATTCGAGGTAAGTGTTTCCAAAAAAAAAAAAGATAAAAAACTAACATAGTTACAAACAGCCCAAAACGACTCTTTTCTGCAACGAAACCTTTTCACAACAAGAGGCGCTCCATCAACTGTTAAACGAAATTCTAGTCACAAATTTCAAGAGTTATGTTCTTGAACAGTCGGCTTACCTTATCAAAAAACACAACAATCAAGGTAAAAAATAACCACAAAAATCAAAACTTATAGTCTTTTGAAGGTAACTACACCAAAGAGGTTGAACTTAGCTACAAAGAATTTTTGTCAAGGTCTTACAACATCACCAAGTCTTTTAAAAAATCCATGAGCGAGGCGTCACGAGAAGTGTGGAGATGTGACCCTCGGAAACACATCAGAAACGAAACTTTTGTCGAAATTACGAATTTTCTTCACGGTTTTATCCTCAATAAAGCCAATTTAGATTCTCGTGGCCAATGTCGCGACGAGTGCAGTGAGTACAAAATGGTCTTAAAACCAAAAAACTGCGAGAAAAATTATTGGTGTAAAAAACAGACCACTTGTCCGAAAATTATCGACTGCCAATATGTTGATTCGTCCATGACTGTGTGTTCCAACGTAAAAAGTAAATAAACGAGAGATTTTCTTATAAAAATTTTCACTCCAGATTATGGCAAAACATAACCGAAGGTACGATTACGTACAATTTGCTGACGGAAAAAATTTTGGGGCAAAAAAATCATGCAATGGTGACTCAGACTATTTGGAAACGTACAAATTTTGGTTGATTTGGAGTTGTTCCTATTGCTTCTGCTTGTGCGACGAAGGGCCAAAATATTTTTCAGACAGATATATAAATTTACGGCTCGCCATGTCAAACATAAGCGATAACAAGTACTTTTATTTTTCTTTTTTTAATTAACACCACTTGTGATAAGTCGAATTTTAGAGTTGTCACCGGCTTGAGATTCGTGAAACACAACCAAATCATTCACTTGCAAGTCCAAGAAGGTAAACTCCTCGAACATGGAACAATTGATCCGGATTCAGTCCAATGGGTCCCGCCAGAAAATTACAAAAGAACTGACAGAAAAATCCACGAAGGCCAAGACTACCAAGTCATCACTTGGGAAAAACGAAGCATCGAGTTAACCGAAATTATGGCAAGAAACGGTTCGGTTGTAACCGGTGTCAGATTTAAGAAAATCGGTTCGCGACTTGAGCTCGAAATCATGATAACACCGTTTAACTTCACCACAGGAAAACTGAGAAATTATTCCGATCAGTCAAGTATTTTCGTAGAAGCTCCAAATATCCATCTGAGACACAGGTACGAGTAAAAAACCGGATATTTATTCATCGTAATTGTTTTTTTTAATTCAGATTTGGGAAAAAAATCACTTTATCATCCCCGGATGTTCCCACTCGATCAACCGCACCTTCCACTCATTACACAACAGGAAAATACATTGAATTTACAACCACAGATGTGTATAAGGATGCAGCTCAAACCACGGTACCATTTTTCGACTCTCAGCAAGTCTACAACAAAAATCCGGTGCCCCTTTCAGGGGTCGGTCTCTTTCACAGAAGTCGGAGAGGATCAGGGGGGTTTATAGCCCCGAAAATATTCACTTACGATTTCAGCCAACATTTGTAGTTGTTGTAATTAAATTTTTGCTAAAATAAAGTGTGTGTTTTTAAAAAGCTTTTATTTAACTTGCTTTATTGTCTGTTTGATGTTTTCCGAACAAAATTTGTCCGGATGAATTGAAATCTTGCATACTTACGTAATTTGCCGTAATCACGGCAAAGGATATGTAATGTAAAAGGCGCACTATTCACTCATTTATATAGAAATATATTAATACCATATCATTTTCATTACGTTTTATTTCTACGAAATGTCGCCAATTTTTTTAAATTAATTTGTCTTGGATGACAGTCACTGAAGAGAGGGTAGAATGTGGTGTCAAATGCTAACAATTGTTTTCTACCACATACCGCCGAAGAAATGCAAAAATCAGCAAAATAATGGTGTTACAACAACGTGAAACTGCAACTTAATTAAAACAATTAAATTAAGTAAAGACTTAAAAGCAAAAAATAAAAAATACAGGGTGTCTTAGCTAAGACTTTCGAGCCTGATATCTCAGATATTTGTCAACGGATTTTTATGAAATTTGAAATGCAGATATTTTAGAAGATAAAGATTAACATTCAATTAATGCAACAACTCAAGTCTTATATTAAAAAAATTATCGTCAGTGAAACATGCTGTCAGAAAAAACTCGTTCGTGGAAAACGTCTGTTTCGCGAGAAAAATAAGCAACAAACTGTTAAATGTGGGTACAGATGCAAAAGCGTAGATCTCTATGAGACAAACGAGCACTACCATTGAATTTTGGTCGATCCTACTCGCAGAAATGTAACTGTCACGCAAGGGACATTTCACAATTATCTCTCACCCATACAAAGTTAAAAAACAATATTTTTGACTTACTTTTGATACTGGATGCTTTAATTCTTTCAAAAAAAAAATAATAAAAGACTGAACAACAACTGAAAAATTCTAGACACTTGAACATTCAGGACTCTGGAAATGTTTCGTACACTGCTGATTGGATTCTCTTCAAAAGCTTGAATTACAGCCCCAACTATTGCTTCGTTTCCAGTGACGTGTTTTGTCCTCACTCGATTTAGTTCAGGTGCGCTTCCTGTGTCTTCAAATTACTGACGATTCTTTGAACTTTAAATTTCATAACATTTTTCAAAAAGTCCAAAGACACTTTCCATAGGCGAATATTGATTCTTTTTTCAACAACACAGAAATTTCAGCCACTGTTGTTGGTTTTTAAAGTAATTTCACCAAATTAAAACAATTTTACTTTTCTGACAGCGCACACACTTTTGACAGTTTTTTTCAGTGGTACACAAAATCCCGCATAGAAATGCTTCATCAATTGTTTCATAAGGTGACTGCCCAAATATTACTATCAAAATTTGGATTAAGTTTTTAACAACAAAATTTAATTTTTTCTAGGATTAGCCGAGCGATTTGGTTAAGTTTTTGTGTGGCCATTTATTTTTCGGGGTTTAATGATCCAACGGTAATTTGGCTTAATTTTAAATAAAAGAAATGTGCTTTAAATTTTCATTTTTTAACTTAAGGTAATTTTTTGACCCCTAATTGAAAGAACACCTCCTAAAATATGTGCATTCTAAATTTCATAACAATCCGTTAAGAAATAACTGAGATATTAAGCTCAAAAGTCTTAGCTGAAACACCCTGTATACAATGTGTTCAAAAATGGTTGTTCATCAAGTTGACTATGGAATTCAAGTTGTTTCAAGGATGAGGTTTGTCTTGACTTATGTTTTATATTTTCGTGAGTTATGTTGTGTATTTTTTCGTTTTTGGATTCGAAGCATTAATTGCATTACTTTGACAGATCAGCCACTTTGACGGCATTCACAATTTACATTAAGCGGCCAAATACGTTCAAATTTCACTTGAACAACCATTTTTTAAAACATTCAAAAAAAACTGTTTTCTTAAAAAAAACTCTTATTTACAAGGTGCAATAAAAAATAAAAATAATGTTTTTCCAACAAAAGAGAATATTTTGCTGAAAACTTAAGATTCTAAAATCTTTGGGAATAAACATAATTCGTAAATCAAAACAATACAGCATTACAGTATTTCTTTGTTCAGTAAACCAGTCCCAAAACTTTTATTTTCCAAAAATATTTGTGCCTTTTTAAGTGCATCTTTTAAACAAAAGCTTATTTTCAATTCTTTTATATATTTTTTATTATTTTTTACATACACCAGTAGTCAAAGAAAAAAATTTTCAAAATTCAGTTTTAATTTTTTTGGTCATCAAGATTAGAAAAACCCAGCCACGCGTAAACCCCCTGCTTGTTGATAAATTTGATAGTCGATTGATAATAATTATATCAAACCATAGATAAAATTAGTTTCAACAATTTTTTCAGTTTCAAGTTTATTATTATTTAAAATGCGTCTCTTGTCAGGTGTTGTGATTCTTGTTTTCTTATTCCAATCAACAAAACCATTCCCGGCACTGACAGCTTTCGAGATAACAGTCGAAATTCTTGAAATGGCGAACAGTTTATTCGAAATCTTCGACACAGTCAACGACAAAGCCGACCTAATTCAATTTGTTACCAAAAGCAAAGAAACGGCACTCCTTGAGAAATTAGACAGTATGAATCTTAGGATTAAACAACTTGATGACAGAATAAACGGAGTGGGTATGTTTGAAATTGATTAAATTGGTAAAAATTTCAATTCGTTTCAATTCAAGACCAGCGTCTTAATACGATTATAGAAATGTTGAATCACCTGCCACAAGTGATTCGACACGAACTGAACTTGCAAGATATTCGAAACAAACAAAATTTTCTAAACATTTATTTCGCTACAATGGAAAGCTATGTGCGTAATTTCGATGAACTTGAAAACTCTACGATTGTCAATTTTTGTGAAAACGTTGTATCAAGCGATCCAAACTCGGTGCGTTTTTTAATGAAAGCAATCTACAACCTTGTAATTACGGACGACTTTTTGAAAGCATTTCTAAAACAGTTCGAGGTAAGTGTTCGTGAGAAAATCACAAATAATATTTGTAACAGCCCAGAGGAATTTTTTTTTGCATCGGAGCCCAATCACCGCAAGAAGCTCTCCATAAATTTTTGAGCGAAATTCTTTTAATCAATTTCAAAAGTTTTTATTTGGAACAGGTCGCTTACAGTATTAAAAAACAACAGCTGAAACAAGGTATATATACGCAATTTTGCTTCCCTATTGCAATAATAATTGCTACTTAAAGGTACTTTCACTAGAGAAATTAAACTCGCAAAAAAAGAATTTATTCGAAGACAAAACTCTATAATTAAGAAAATTAATGAACACATGTCGAGGGCGTCCCGAGAATTGTGGAAGTGTGATCCCCCCAAGCACGTCGAAAGTACAATTCAAACACTGAAGTTTGGAAAAAATACAATAATTGCTTTTAGATCAAACTTATTTGAGAATAGGAAATTTTCTTCACGCTTGTATCTTCAATAAAGCCCATCTGGACCCTTTGGGAAAATGTCAAAACGAATGTGATGCTTACAAAATGACAAAACCTCAAGAAAATTGTCGCGAAAATAAGTGGTGTAATAAACAACTACCAGCTTCCAGAATTATCAACTGCCAATATCTCGATTCTTCAATGACAGTTTGTTCTAACAAGGTAAGTACACAAGCACCTAAACATTGATTATTCAATTCTCGATACTAGAACACGCGAAAAAATAACAGAAGGTATCAGTACGTAGAGTTAGGAAATGGCAAAGTTTTGGGGAAAAAACAGTCTTGCCGAGGTTACAAAACCGATTTGTCTACGTACATCTATTGGATAGTTTGGCGATGTTCTTACTGTTTTTGTCTGTGTGACGAACAGTCGAGAGGAACGGACGTATACATTAACTTAAGGCTCAGCCTAGCAAACATGAATGACAACAGGTAAAAAAATTCACAAAAGTTAACCGATAATACAGTTGCTTTTTAGAGTTGTCACAGGTCTGAGGTTTGTAAAGCACAATGAAATCTTTCATTTGCAAATCCAGGAAGGTAAACTGTTGAAACGGGGAAAAATCGATCCTGATTCAGTCCGATGGGTCCCTGTGGACAATTACAAACACTTCGACACAATTGAAGGCAAAGACTTCCACAAAATCACTTGGGAAAAAAGAAGCTTCGAACTTAGCACAATAATGGCACAGAATGGATCGGTTGTAACCGGTGTCAGATTCAGACTGATCAGAAATAGCCTAGACCTCGAAGTACTGACAACTCCCTTCAACTTCACCACCGGAAAACTCCTCCCAAGCTTGAGCACTTTCAAGGGAACACGGAACCTCAACCTGCGCCACAAGTAAAAAAAACCTGACCAACTTTTCAGAGAAAAATGAACAAAAATTTCAGATTCAAGCAACAAGTTAAATTATCAAAACCGGATGTTCCCACAGGATCAACAGAACCTCACACCTTAATCACAACGGGACAATACATCGAGTTTAGAAACACAGATTTGTACAAGGATCTAGCTCAAACCACGGTACCATTTTTCGACTCTCAGCCAGTCAACAGCAAAAATCCGGTACCACTCTCCGGGGTCAGTCTTATTCACAAAGGACGAGAGGGATCAGGGGGGTTTATCGCCCCGAAGATTTTCACGTACGACTTTAGCCAACATTTAGAAGAAATCAGTTTAGAAACAGTTAAGCGAAAACAGCGGTTACGAAATTGATTTAGATAAGATAACACAATCTGTTGTAGAATTATAAATAAAGTGTTTTTTCCTTTGTTTTGCAATATGTAATTGACAAGTCAAATTGTCCTAATTTTAAAACAGAATATTTATTTTTACGATAATAGTTATCATTTACTATCAGCGTTTCAACACCTATCTCATCAAGTCATCAATGATCTGTTTGTTGTTTTGGCAATTTCCGAACATAACAGATACTAATAAGCTGTTAGATAATTAGGTTGGTATGCTAGGTAAAATAATCTAAATGCTAAGTTGTAATGTATTTTTAAATAAAAATTTGCTAAGAAAAAATACTGTAATCTCTAAAACAGTTCCGTTTCTGATTGATTGACAGACAACCCAAAGCCTAAACCGCTATATCTAGAAATTAAATTTGGAAGATAGGATCCTTAGAGGGTGTAGGGATCCGCCAAAAAGAGATTTTTCGAAAACCAGTCTCTATGAAGGTGTGAAATGAGATGTTAAAATTTAAATAAAAATCCGTCATTTTTAAAGATAAATTAAAATTAAAAAAACACGTGTTTAACGACTTTTCAAAAATTAACCCCTGACGCCCGGTATTTCAGTTGACGGTTAAAACCACAAATATTTTGGTTACCAATTTATTTCTTGGTTAAACATATTTCAGTGCTTGGCTATGAAGTAACCAAGTTTAAAACCTTTACGATTATTTTCGGGGTTAGTCATACTTATGCGTAATATTCTTATTTTTCTAACCTAATTTTTTCCCGAGATATCACACAATTTTGCCACTTTCTGCGACCCATTTTTGGCTGTGTTTTGGTGGCGTTGTAATTATTTTATATGAAACATGAGGGCTCAGAAATCAAAAACAGATTCCCACTTTTAACCCAATTTTTACTAAAGCAGTGAAATACGCAACGTCGCATTTTACCAAATAATTTTTTTTAAATAAGATTAATAAAATTGTAAAGTACTTATTAATGATTATATTTCTCATTGAAAGTATAGATTATATTAGCTATTAGTTTTTTGAAGTGCGGAAAAATTCACAACAACTAATATCTAAAACAGTAAACAAAAATGCAGGTTGCCATTAAAAAAAAATAAAATCGACCTATTCGAGGATTTTTATTAGAAAAATTGTAGAAAAATTATATAAAATTCACCTGCGTAGAAAAAAGAATAAAGTAGTTAGTAGAAAACTGTTTTTTTTTGTAATTATTAGTTTCTGAAATACAATAAAAATATACTTGTAGACACTGCCTCTAACCCATATTTTTGGGAATACGAGTACCGTTAAAGATACAAATGAGAAATAAAGATGTAGAGACTTAAATTTCTTTCAAAATAAACGATTCGGTTTATATTTAATGTATTTTGCGCCAAAAGAGTTTTTCGAAGAGGATGTCATTTAAGTTGGAGTAATTCATTGGATTCTAAAATTTACAGACATTGCCTTGTAGGCGATAACAAAATACTGACGTACTACAACTGTTGAATATTTTTTGGAGAATTTTTTTCTAGTTTCTGGTAGTTTAGAAAATAGAAATCGATAAATTGAATAGTAATATAATATTACTTTTTTATCTTTATAATTTTTGTTGTCCCGTCCGTAATCGCAAACATAAAATGTTTTTATTTCTTACGTTGTTAAACAAAATCAATTTTTTTTTATTTCCACTGTTGAACTTTAATATTGCTAAAGCCTTTAATAATTAAAACCTGTCTGAATAAATTTTTTAAAGCTACTTTCAGACACGAGATGTCCCGCCCGTCATGTGTAAACAAAAAGTAAATTAATCAGACGCCATTGCACAAGGTTTTGTGGTTTCAAAAGTTTACTTCAAAAGTAGTTGTTGGAATTAGTGCCTTTTAAATTAACAGAATTTTATAACGATTGTTCAACGATAAAAATAAGAGGTCTTTTTTGTGTCCCGTCCGTCATCAATTTGTATTTATTTTTCCTGCTCATATGGCTTTAATTGTATGTTACAAATAATTTGACTGGTATTAAGTTCCTATAAAGAAAAATTCTACGGATACTGTTCGTAAAAACTGAAAGTCAAATCTAAAAATTTATGTTAAAATGGAATGGCTCTACAGCGTGCTCAAAAACTGGCGCACCAACTCAATGGTGTGTGGTAGAGAACTGGTTACATATAAAGGTAAAAATAGTAAAAAAATTCTTTGTATTAAAGTTATTGATAAATAACGGATTTTAGATAAATGATATGTGGCAACGTTGTCTGACACTCATGATCACAACAGAATTTGAGCAACAATAAAAATAAATTATTTTTGAAACGGTTTCCTAGGAAATAATTCTCAGTGTTGGCACATCTACACATTACGATTTTTTGGATAAATTTTATTTTTTTTAAATTAAAAAAATTGCTAAAATCTGATAGTAAATTTAAAAATAATTATTTATCGTTTTGTTATGGAACGATTACCTGGTATGAAACATGAAAACATAAAAAATAATGAAAACTAAAGAAGTTAACACAATAAGTTTGTAGCTCCAGATTTTTTAAAATATGACTTTAGGAATTTTTTCAACATTTTTCCCGTAGTCTGCACTTGCTTCTCAATAACATACCACTGAGTTGGTGCGCCAGTTTTTGAGCACCCTGTATAGTTTTTTAAAGAGATGAGATGACAAACCCAGTGACGTATTAAGTAGAGTGTACTATGTTCACCTAGAGTTTATTGTTTTCACCTAGCGTTTATTATTTCACTTAGCGTTTACAATTTAGACTGTGGAAGTGTACGTAGCGTTTAATGAAATAACCATGCGTTTAATATTTGTTTATTTCGCATATAAAAATGCAAGTTTGTGCAACTGTTATCAATGGAAACAGACAAAATGAAATTTTGTCTCTCATTTTGTCGCAATGCATACAGTAACTTTTTGTTCATGATGAGATGGAAGAAATTAAATAAAGACGAAATAGAAAAAATAGCATATTACACTCGTTATACAAGACATCTTGTCGAACGCGTTTCTTTGGAGCACGACGAACTTGTATACTATTTCCCAAACCTAACAGTCTATCGTAGAAATTGTAGGCAACCTCGAATTCAGAATTCCCTTCTCCCTAACCCCACTCCATCCCCACCACTTTTTGCCCAATGGAGAGGGGCCCCCAGACCGACCATATGTGCAAGAATAATCACTCGCGATGCGTCTCCACCTCGCGTTCCTCTTCACTTTCCTCCTTTCGACGGCGTCCCCTGCCGGCCTTATCGGCGACGCCCTCGACATCATCGGCGTCGCCAAAGACATAGTGATCGGCATCGCCAAAGCATGGAACATCATCGAGGATCGCGTCGAATTCTCCGACGTTCCATTCCCACTCTTGGACAAAACCGAAAGGAAACTCTTCGCAAAAATCGACCTCCTCAACACTCGCTTGAGCCAATTGAGTGCCCAAGTGGACGCCGTTGGTACGCATACGATCTCGATGATGCTCAATAATCTCCCGGAGCGAATCCGGTTCGAGTTGCGACTCAACGACCTTTTGAATTATCACGATATGGTCGGGAACTCCTTCCATACAATGCAGAAATATGTCAAACATAGGGATGACTTGGAGAAGGCGACGCTGAAGGACTACGCCGACAGTGTGGTCTCGCACGACCAGAACTCCATCAAAGGGATGCTCGAGACGATATACACCTACGTGGTGCCCTCAGGACAAGGGATTAACGATAGGGGAATCCTCCAACTTCTATCCAACAATCTCAAGGTAAGAGAAAATGATAAAAGTTCGTTGACTTGACCGTTACGATTCGCGGAAATTTCAAAACAATCTTTGTCTATGGCGAGATGATTCATTGTGATAATTGTTGACACCTGGAGGTTTCAATGAATCAGGTTTCGGGTCAGAGTAGAAGAATTTCAGCTTCCTGTTAAATCACCACAAATCGTAGCTAAACCTCTGTTTGTGTGTCTTATCGTACAATTAGTTATCATCGAGGCAAATGCCTCGCAAATTAATTAACAACGATCTCTGGACGGAACGATGGCATTGAGAGAAAAAAAACAAGAATTTATTTCTCTTTCACGACCAGTTTTGCTTGCGTAAGCTGTTTCTCACAACTTGAAAAAAATTTGCAAAATCTGAATTGTTTCGCTACCTTTGTTTACTTCTTCTCTTCATATTTTATCTTTTAGTTTCGTACTATTCTCTTCTTTTTATCTTTAGTTGAACTCTTCTTTACGAGCCGGAAATTTCGCAAAATAATGAACGGAAGGCCAAGATCAAGTCATTTTTAACCTTCATGTGTGATTTTTAGGCTTGTTTTGGCCAAATTTCTTTTTTCGCTGCTTCAGTAGACAATTACATTATTTGGCTCTAATAATTACAGTGGAGTCAGGTTATACCGAACTCCAAAAGTGCATCAAAATTAGTTTTTGGAAAAGAGTAATATGTATACTGTGTAAATTTTATAATAGTGCTATTATAAAGAGTGATAGTAAGGCTCCAAAGAAGTGAAAATAAGTCAACTTGCATTATCCAAATATTCATAGTTTCTGAGATATAGAGTTTTGGTCGGCGATAAATTTGGGACAAACAAAAATTTTAAATAAATCTAATCTCAGAGCTTAATTTTTTAAAATGTATTACATTGTGTTAAAATTAGCAAAAACAAATCCCCCCATAAAAAAATTAAATTGTAAAGATTTTGTACCATTTTTTTGGTCAAGATACTGAATTTCATTTGCTCAAATGTCACCGCCTACTTAGTCATGTAAACTTTGAAAAAAAAATACTCAAAGGACGCAAACCTAGTTGATATTCCATTTTTTAATGAATTTTTAGACGTTGAAGGTTGCAGCCTCTAAATCTCAAAAACTAGTAAACGTAGTAAAAGTTCGAATAAAGCTGATTTATTTTGATTTCCTTTGAGCTTTACCAAATATTTACAAAACTAGCAAATTCACACTGTAATTATGTTTAGAAACATACGTTTTTATTGATTAAAATGTTTTTAGTTAGTAATTCAATAATCTGTTCATCAGTTAACAAATCTCTTGCTGCTTCGCATTATCCAATACAATCTTGAACACCATTATATATTGTAAAACTTTATGGTGTACAAAGAAAACGTTGGTACAATAAATCATTTGGCATTAGCGCTTCACAAACGGTGCTCGTTTTGGTCCTTTTATTTCTTTTTAAATAATTTGAAATCACTCCAGTACTCACATTACCTTTTTTCGCCAAAATTATTTTTTTTATTCTTCTCTTGTTTTTTCATTACAAATAAAACTATACAACTTCATGGAATCCAAAACCAGCAGAACCTAAACAAAATATTCCACCTTCTTTTACGAATTAATTTAAACGAGAAACAACGATTTGCTCCAATAACACCACCCAATGAAAAGCGTTTAATTTACGGATGAATTGTTATTAATTTTGTTACGAGATCGTCAAACATTTCCTGAATGGCAAACAAGTGTCAAATTACAACAATACAAAACTGCAAATATGACAGATAATTCAGGGAAACTCAATCGGACGGAAACAAGATACGGACCCATCTTTTGACCCAACCAAGGTTACCGGAATATTGACAAATTTCTTTGTTCTTTCAACCGCAACAAAGAGACCTCCCCTAATTAAACCAAATTGGAGCCATGTGTTTGTAGAAAAACCAAGCACAAATGTGACTAATAATTCCCCCCTCAATAATACTCAAAGAGAAAGAACCAAGGTCTACACAACACGAACCCAAAAGATGTCGTTAGTTCCACACGAAACCACGACCAGTGCGCAGTGAAATTATTCCCTCGACAATAATAACAGTAAGATCCGGCGGATGACACCAGTCGGAGTTTCTTTGTGTGCCAACAAAACAAGTGCCAGTGTTTTGTCATCCAATCAAACGGTAAACATTTTTACGAAACTAGAAAAATAAAGCAACGAGCGACCTTGATATAATTGTTATTGTTATTACCAATACGGCAAGAATTTAATCGAGGAAAAACGAAAGTTGGGACAAAAATCCGGACGTTTCAAGCATAAAACCAGTGAAAATATCCGACTTTCAAGGAAATAAACTCTTACTTAACCGCACATGTTCCACTTAACTCAGCGACTTATTGCAAATTACGTCGATATTTTCATCTCAATCAGGGTCAAATCTGTTGCGTACATTAAACCTCTTTATCACATCAAATTCACTCTCGAAACAAAATTCTAGATAACAACCAACCATGATCTTCCGTACTCTCTTACTCTTGGCCTTCCTCACCCTCGTCAAAGCGCGAATTAAAACCCCGGCCAAAGTCGACGTCGACCAACTCCGTTCCGACTTCCTCAACCTCGAAGACCAACTATGGAACTTTGTTTCCGGTCCGAGTGACAACCAACTCAAAGAAAACGACCAAATCGAAGTCACACTTATACGAGAATTTGAAAAATTCGGCGATAAAATCCAACAAGTCTTACCGCACGACCTCAACCACGGACTACAAACACTGGAAGGAGTTTGGGCCTACGCCTACGCGTACACCGATCTGAGGGCAATTTATGCCCTTTACGAGACCTTTCGCAGGTTTCAAGCCCTTCAGACGGCCGAAGGAAGGATACCATCGCCCAAGCAGGCATGGGTCGACCTGACCAAAGCCATTTTAGACGACCCAAAAAACAGCATTAACGAGTCGCTAACGAGGCTGCATTACGTCGTCGAGCAAAAAAACCTATTCGTAGAGTCGGAAAAGGTAACAGTTATGAGGCAAAAACACGGAGGCACGAATTTCTTGATAATTTGAACCAAAATCAAATAGTAATAAAATAAAACAAAGTGTGCAGAACAGAAAAATTACAGTGGTGTCCGGTCATATGGAATGAGAAAATTATCAAAATGAGTTCGTTATTTATTTTTGAGGTTCGCTATAAAGGGGTAAATTTAAAAAAGTGATCTTATAGCTGTGGAATTTTTAACTGGAATAAAATTCATAACTTGAATGTGGACGATTTTTGTGAAAATTCCGGAAACATGTCAATTATTTTTCGAATTTTTCGGGGAATAAATTTAAATTTGGCCCTCACCATAAATTTTAAACAAATAAGATCTCTGAGGTTAGTTCTTCAAAATTACACTGACTTAAAAATTATCAAAAAAAATGCGTAAAAATGTAAGTAACAATTAGCAAAATAATGTATTTCAGATAAGTAAACATTTTAAAAAGTATCAAACGTATGCTAAATAGTCAATGTATTTCAGAAAGTCACTTGTCAATTCAATTCATTTTTCCTGTAATAGATTTGATACAGTCTGAACTAGGGGATAGTGGGGTAAAAGGTTTAGAGTTGTTAATGACTGGAAGAAGTTTCCGCATGAAATAACTAACTCGCCACCTCTAATTACAATTAAGAATAAAATTGATATTTTTTTTTAATTTGAGTACGTACATAAAAAATATACACTGACCCACTCAATTTTTTTTCTATTTTTTTTCAGGGCTCTGCTATTATGTTAAGTTAATTAATAATAATAATAAAATGATCCTTCCAAAAATCAAAAAACTACTCGTGGGACCTTGGTCACGATTTTAGAATTTTACTGTTCAAGTGTTCTGTATTTACGGACAGTCATTTATAACAGAGTCAAATAGACTCCAAAAACAGGCGGTGTGATTTGTTGTTTTGGAACATTTTGACTTAAGGTAGATACTTTTTAATTCTTTGTTAAAGCTATGTCTTGTTATATTTTTTCATTCGTACCAAATTTTTGAGTGTTGCTAAAGAATTTTGCATTTTACAAGAAAATAAATTACGTTTTTTTGGTACATCACTAAAAATTCTATCTTAAAGGCTAAGGTATGCTTTTGCTATGAAAATCAATTGCATGATAATGGTACTATTTCAAGGGATCATTTTACCTCTACCTACGGGGTAAAATGATCCTTTAGCACTGTGCGCATTTTGTCCTTTGCTATTAAAGGCCTTTAACTATTTAGCTTTCTCGACCATACCAAAATTATTTTACCAAAAATCTAAAAATTAACACATTATAATTATTCTCCCCACGAGGTCTCTTCTCTTTGAGGGATTATTTTACCCCACTCTCCCCTAAAAAGAAGGTGTAGTTCCTTATAACCCGACTCCAATGTATTTAATTTTGTTCGGCAATTAAATTATCAAAAAATATTTGTGCACAAAACATTCCTTTTTTCATGGTTTTACTTTGCGCCGTTTTTTTATTTTGCGCAATGTAAAGTCAAAATTTCTAAACGTCAAAATATATTAATAAATAATTTGCTGTTTAAAACACTGCAATTGTAGAAAAAACGTTGTTTATATTCGCAGAGTTGGTTTTTTGAGCTTTTGAATGTATTTTTTATTTCGGCCTAAAAGTCTCGATAAAAACCTAACAAAGAAGTACAATATTATTCGGTTTTGTCGAGAAATGATTACTTTTTCTCTTTGCTAGTGTATTTGTTTTCAGTACAGATTTTCAAATGCTAAACATCTATTCGTTGAAACCTCCATTGCGATAAAGTACACCTTTTCCAATTGTAGATTAATTTCAGAAAATATCAAATGCATTTCAGAATAAAAGATGAATTGTATTTTCTTTCATTCTGAAATACTACAACTGGAAAAGGCCAGACTCCGCCCGTCGCCTATTCGCTCCGCCCCTAATCACCCGCCCCACCTCTTTCAGGAAATCGAAGGCGACATGTTATGCAACTCGCACCAATCGCCTCAACAAGTCCTCTTCTCGCTTTACAACGCCATAGCCCTCACCGAACTCAAAGGCTACACAATGATACAATTCGCCTACATGTTGAAACGTCTCTACGGCGAAGGCAACTTCACCACCGAATCACAAATCGCGCGCGAACGCTTCCAAGAACGAACAACAAACATCATCGACGCTGTCAAGTCGGCCATGTCCACAACCTCGCGAGATCTATGGAAATGTGACCCTAAACGACACGTTTCGGGCGAAACTTATGTCGAAGTGACCCAACTTTTGCAAGGTTATATTCAAAATGAAGTTGATTTAAATCCGGAAGGAACGTGTCGTGAAAACTGCGCCGAATACACCTATACCAAAAGTCATGGTTGTTTCCAAAACCTCTGGTGTCGTAAACAAAGGCGGTGCCATGGAAAAGTGATAAATTGTAAATATGTCGACTCCGATATGTGGGTGTGTCCTGCGGATAATCAAAGTCGCAGATACGAATACGTCGAATACGAAAATGGGCGTGTCCTAGGGCGGAAACAGGGATGTAGGAGGGGCACAAGCAAGGTTGATAGTTGGTGGAGGTGGCTGTTCTGGCACTGCTCTTACTGTTTCTGTCTCTGTGACGAACAAGGAGTCCACTCTGACCGTTACATCAATCTAAGAGCTTCAATCGCCGATATTAAGAACAATCGCGTGGTCACTGGACTACGTTTCGTCAAACATAATCGAATCATTCACTTGCAAATCCAAGAAGGCAAGCTGTTACCACGTGGTAACATCGATGTAACGACAGTTCATTGGGTACCAGTCGAAGAATACAAAATAACCGATTCCAATGTTGCCAACGCCCAAGACTATCACACCCTAACTTGGGAGAAACGCGCCGTGGATTTGGACGACTTGGTCGCGGATGAGGGTTACGTTGTAACCGGTGTCCGGTTCAAAGTGATCGGTTCACACCTCAATTTCGAAATTTACACGACACCGTTTGACTTCGAAACGGGACAACTAATCGACCCCGAAACTAAAAGTATGTACAAGGACAACCCCAACACGGACTCCTCGTTGTATAAACCACGGTAAGGAGTTATAACCGTTTTGAAAATCGTAATTATGTTTTTTTGTTGTTTAGGACCCGAGTCAGGTTGACCAACCCCGATATCAGCACCCGATCACCGTCGCCCTCTCTGCCCGACTCGAAAACCGACCAATACATCGAATTCACCAACAGTGACATGGACCGAGATGCCGCGCAAACAACAGTTCCATTCTTGGACGCCCAACCTGTTGACTCCCTTCAACCGGTGCCCCTAAGCGGTGCTGGGATTTTCCACAAGGGGCAGAAATATTTCGGCGGTTTCATCGCCCCCAAACTAATAACGTACGACTTCAGTAAGCACCTCCAAATCGCTTTTCCCGAAAGCGAACCGGCGGTTAATTAACCGCATTCATACGTAAATAACCCAATTGTAATACTCTGTGATTTATGTTACGTTTTTGAAACTACGTTATTGTAATAGTCATGTTAGTTTTCATCAATGTTTTTGTATGTTTGTCAACGAATAGACTAATTATTTATACTCATGTAATGGTTTTATTTGGTGGCCTTCAGGACCATTTTGACCCGGGGAGTGTGTTTGACCTCGATATTTGTTCAAAATTTTAATTAATGGCATGCAAATTGATGACGTGATGCTCGACGGAACGTAAATGATTTTTATTCATCGGGTTTTGGGTAATTGGCCGAGGTTTTAATCGGATTTTAATGGAATTAGACATTTTTGATTAAGAAAAAATTCGACGTGAAATCATTTCATCAATTATGGAGAGTAAGTCGTTGGCAATAAAAATACAAAATGACATTTACTTGAAAATTCCTGCAGCAACTGCCTCATTCTTATTTAATTAAAAATACAAAAAATGCGAAAGTTGATGCTTCGATTTTACTTAAAGTTTACACCGTCAGAAAGGGCAAAGCGCAAAAAACCACAGCAGAAAAATATTTTTCAAGTCTTCAATTATTAAAGTGATGAACTGATTTGTTAAAAATTTTGCTTAATTCATAAAAAAAATTACGGTTTCGAAGAGAGCAACTAAAGACAGCATCGTATGCAGATTGTTTACCTAATAAAAAATTCAAACGACCTACAATTGCGGTAATTTCAAGATTCTTATTCAGATGGTAAAAATGTAGCAAAAGTTTTCAACATGTGTCTGACTTTCAACTCTGTATTATTAGGTTTTTCCACCATTTTTTGGCTCAATTTGTGTTGGTGTTGTCTCCATTAGTTAGCAGCGATATGAGGATCTGTCAAGGTAGAGGTATAATTTTGATTTGTGACATTGTAGTTGGGTAATGTTGATGTTTTTTTTAATTCGATATACAGGGTGCTCAGAAACTGGCGCACCAACTCAGTGGTACGTTGTTGAGAAGCATGTGTAGATCACGGGAAAAATTTTGAAAAAATTTCTAAAGTCATATTTTGAAAAATCTGGAGCTATAAATTTATTTTGTTAACTTCTTCAGTTTTTATTATTTTTTAATGTTTTTATGTTTCACACTAAGTAATCGTTGCCTAACACAACGATGAATAATTATTTTTACATTTCCCATCAGACTTTAGCAGTTTTTTTAAATCAAAAAAAAAATTCATCAAAAAAATTACAGTTTGTAGATGTGCCAACACTGGGAATTATTTCCTAGGAAACCGTTTAAAAAATAATTTATTTTTATTGTTGATCCAATTCGGAAATAAAATTAACTAGACGCCCTCTGGTGATGACTTTTGAACTATGTCGAAAACAGTAAAGAAATTTTCGTAATGCCACATTTAACTGACATTTAATGAATTGTTCAACAATTTTGCGTGTATAGTGTTAATTATTTACAATAGAAAGAATGACTTTAAAAGTACGTGGTGGTAAATACTAGCGTTGACTTTGGTTCTGTAGTTTTTCGTGGTATAAAGTGTTTATTGTTGGAACTTGAAAGTGGATAAAAAGTGAAAAATATTCAAATTTTGATTACAAAGTGTTATCAAACAGTTGTCTAATTAAAGATTATAAGTAATGGATCACAGCGAACACAAAGTTTGGCTCAAGAAACCAATAAATTAGTGAAGTGTTATGAATTTTAGGTTAGAATTTTCCACTGAAAAAATCATGAAATGCTGCGGTAAATCTGCAAAACTACAATAAAGATTAACAACTGCTGATACATTTAAACGTAAATTATGCCAAAAGGTAGGCTTTTCAATGTCTTTGTAATAATTTTCCAATAAAGAAAGTGAACCAAACAGTCATTCGTTATTCGTGTTTTCCTCGTCATCTCTCATTTGTCAACATAAGTTTCTTGCATCAAAGATGCAATAATCATTCCGCATAGGCAATGTAATAATTGTGAAGCCCCAAAATTCGTACAACGCTCAAAATATCCGAATAAACATTTTCCCGCCATTTATGGTTACTGTTTTCGACCTAGCTCAGTGGCGCCCCCCAACGGTAATTTTACTTCCGAATTCTATTACATTCCCGACTGTTAGACAACGTTGCCACATATCATTTATCTAAAATTAGTTATTTATCAATAACTTTAATACAAAGAATTTTTTTACTATTTGTACCTTTATATGTAACCAGCTCTCTACCACACACCATTGAGTTGGTGCGCCAGTTTTTGAGCACGCTGTATAATCATTTCTTTGTTTATTCACCCATTTGTTATTATCACAATTTTTGTTTTTGTGAAGAAGAGTTACTGAATTTATTGATTGATTTGTTGAACCTTCCAAAACATTGTGTTAAATAAATACATACAAATTGAAAATGAAACATACAATAACATTCATTTAAATACATAAATCTTGAAGTAGCTATGACATTTAAAAAAAAATAAGCTTTTCATTAAAGTACAACTTAGTCCTATAAGAATGAAACAAATAACTGAAAAAATTGGCATTATCCAGCTAAATTCAACACAAAAGAGTGCCTTGTAACGTCTTCATCTTAAAAGTGTACCGTTCACGCGAATAAAGAAGATACAAATTTTGAAAATTTCGCTAAAATGTCAATCGCGCAATGCGATTTCAACCAAAATTATTTTCTCAAAATCTGAGCTAGAAAAGGTGTTTCAGAAAACCTGAACATGGACATCAAAAATGTACCTCTCTGTATATTTTCCAAACCAAATGTTAAGTAATCTCGTAATTAGATAAACCTCTTTGTCCACACTTTCGCAGCAAATACGATTACTCAACTAAACGGATTATATTTTTTGTTAATGACGATTTATCATAATATTCCGTTTAATTTTACTCAGTTTGTCACTCGTCGTTCCCGCAAACGGACGGCTTGTTACATTAAACAAAATAAAGATCAACAACTCGCTAATTAAAATTTTCGACAACAATCATCAGTGACCAGTGTGTGTTGTTTATTTTTGAGTGCTTAATAGACATTCGTCCGATTTTTTAAAGGAATGGATCTACGGCGAGAAATGCAAGAATAATCCGGATTAAAGGGTTAGTTCACAATTTTTAATCAGAAAAATTAAACTTCTAATATCTTTAACTAAAAATCACATATTGATCTCGTTTCTTTTAATTACAGTAGGTCCGTTTATGAAGATGAGGAAACAAGAGTAGATGCCATAAGGTAAGTGAATTTTATTTATATTTTCTTCCGCTTATCATCCCTAAGTAGTGTAAGAAGTACTCGTAATTCTCTAACCTCTAACGCAACAATTTTCATAAAATGAATTAATGGTTAGAAACTGACAGGCACAAGTTCTTATTATTTTAATTTAATAATTCTCATTTAAAAACAGGCAGTACGGAAAATTAATTAGGATAATTTGAAAAATATTTTATTTAATTTGGCGTTTTCCTGCCACAGAGTGTTCTGCGCATTTAAAATTAGATCGTCTACGCTATAAAAATTAGTTTTTGCATAACAAGAAGTAGTATTTATTTCTTGTTAGTCGTTAAAGCCCTGTCCACAAACGCTCCAAAAGAACAAATGTCTTATTGCTAAATAAAATGGTAAGTTTTCGGTCCTGTTTACCAAAACCCCCACAAAAAACGAGCTCAAGCCCTCAAAAAAGGCCTATTTCTAAACAAAATAATGGCATGTCCGAGGAAAAACTTTCTACACATAAAAAGAAATGCAAATCACACTCTTAAACCAGTTTAACCTCTCGCGTCAAAGTTATCAGCTAAAAAACGTACTCAATGCAAGAAAAAACATAGTATCGAATTTCCACCTCATCTTCGTCAAAATTCCTCAAAATAATTGTCTTAAAGCACCTCCAGCAGGTATAAATTTTATTATTTTTCACCCATTTTTTGGCTCGGTTCATCTTAAGCTCGTAAAAAAGCCATAGTTAATTTAACTCAGACGCTCAGCCAAAATAACAAAGTTTAAAGAAAAATTTCGGTATTGATTCGTAAAAAATAATGTATACACTCACCTGAACCCTCAGTGGATGCATAATCATAACCATCAGGTCCTCATTCGATGGCAAAACCTCATCCAAGGTAATCCCCTGTTTGGCAACAGCTTGACACAAAAAAACCGAAAAGTAGCGATGAAGTGGCAAATGAAACGACACTTGTAGATTATCGTTCTACAAAAAACAACAATGTACACAAACCCTACTCAAAAAAAAAAACAAAAATTTACCATATTTAAACAAGTAAAATTGATCGCTTCGAGCCAACTCCTCAATTCCCTCAAACAGGCCGAAAGCACTTTTCGTGTCAAATCGGCCGTACTCGCATCCGTCAAATGCGACACTAGCGCCCACATTGGATAAGCACTAGCTTCCAGTTCGGCACTAAACGCCGCGAAATAAGTATTAGGTTCAAATTTAACGTGTTCTTTAGTTTCACGTTGATTGACATTCATGCCTTGAAACATGCCCAAGAAACCAAACCACATCTTGATCAGCATATCATCGGACATGAATTTAAGCGCGACAGGACGGTGCGACAGCACATTGTTTAAATCGCTAACTAATGGCCAATAGCAATGATCCGTCATGACACGCTTGCTGCAATCGACCACGTAATGGAAATTATTTTCGGGGGCTAAAACAAACAACAATCAAAATGAAATTAAATCACAATAAAAGAAAAACTCACCGTGGAGACTATTCTCGACCAAAATCTTACTCATCATGTACCTCAAACTCACCACCATCACGTGTAAGAGATTCAATTGTTCGGTCATACGCAACGCGAGACTTTCATTCGAGAATAATTGCACGCTAGCGTGAACGACTCGATTACTGACGTTTTCGGGATCATTCGTCCGTTCCAACATCATCGAAATGCGACTATAGTGTAAAACAATTGCGCGCATCAAAGCCTCCTTGTAATCCGGGTCCGGTAACATATTCAAGAGCAAACAGACGACTTTTTCGGGAAATTCAAACATAACAGTCCAGAAAACAAGTTCTTCGAGGAACGTCTTATGCGCCAAATTCCTCTGGAGCGAAGGACAGTCTTTATACTCTTCTAACGGTTCCGGATTGGCTAACGAAGCCAACGCTTCTTCGTAGATTCGTTTCGATTCGGTGAGATAGGCGGCATATTCCGAATCGCAATTTTGGGGGATTTCGTTCAAGTCGCGATATTTCTGCGGATTGGTCAATGCTGATGTCATCACGCGTCGCATCAGCGCCCCCATGTTGTTAAAATCCACCAACATGGTAATAAAACCATCCGCGTCCTGGATTGGACCTTTCATATGACTGAAATCATGATTCAATGAAGTCATCAAATCAAAACCACACACAAAAACACTCACCAGTTCTCCCTCAAATGTAAAAGAAACCGAAAAATAATCCGGGGCATCATCGCCTCAGCGACACACATCAGATCGTTCGGTGCTTTACCCTTATTTGCCGATTTGTCAGGGCCGTGTTGATCGCAAAACCTGCAAAAATTCGCTCAAAAAATGTATTTTTTGAATTTTTCAATACCCTGTCTCCTTCATGACCGAGGTGTCGCCACAATCGCACGCACCGCCCGCTTGACTCAGAAACATGTTGAAGTCGTGTCGCTGATGGTTGCCTTTTTTGAAACAGTCGGTACATAGCGACATACAGGGTGATATGCCGCAGGTGCGACATCGATAGGCCACAAAGTTGGGCGTCCAGACGAGGCCACAGGTCGTTTGGTTGTCGTACGCTCGAACTGGGGACAAATTTTCCAATCAACCTTTAATGTTAATTTTCTTTTCAAGTTTATATGATTCATAATGTCTGCTATTTGATTTGTTCATAATAGCCATGATCACATAAATTCATGAATATGCAGAAACCGGTAATTTATATTTCAATTTTTGAATAGAAATTATTAAATTAACTGGACCATAAAAACGTTTATTGGTTTATAAATATGTAAAAGTAGAATAAAAATTGTGTGTATTGTGTAAAATCGCGCTGCAATTGATTAATTAATTAAACCCTTAGCGCACAATTACCAATTAGTCGCACTGGATGCAGCAAGGTCTTAATTAAAAAAATTGGCCACTTTTAATGAAATTAATCAATTTTCACTTAACCTTTCAACTTGGAGCTTGAAACAAAAGCACTTAATAGAATTGTAGTGAAAAGAGGAAACAAGTCAACCAGAACGCGTCTAATTGCTACAGTAATGGAAAGTGTAAAAAAATCTGATACATTTGCGCGTTTCTCACAAATTTTTCAAAATTGCGACAATTATTCCAAGTGGAGTTTTTTCGGCAGGAAGTGTCGAATTATTCGGTCATTGTGGCCCACCAACTTTAAATGTCGCTAATTAAGTGCAATTTTTTCGACATAAATCTTGAAACCTTCTTGGTAAAAAATACGCTTCTACTACAACAATAACAATTTCAACTAATGACTCGGTCATAGATAATTAACAACATCCTATGCGTTATATTATAGTCTTATCGACTCCGCCAGGTTGCTCACATATTCTTGTGCAGTTCACTGAATGGAAAAATTCAAAATAATACGTCTGACGGATTATTTGTTTAAATTTTCTCAAAGTGAATAAAGACATAAGGGTGCAAATGATAAACAAAAAAAAAGACAGGTTAATGCTCTCTATCAAATCAAAGACCTCGATTTAGATTAAACAAATAAATTGGTATTTACACACAATACCTACGCACTCTTTCATTGATTGCAAAAAACAAATTCAAACTAAAAAATGTAACAGTGTAATGCAAACTTTTACCCAACGCCCACAGGCAATAATTTCTTCATTAGTTTGTTTACAAAGCAATGTTTCGAATCATTACGTTTAAAAGTGTGAAAATGTTTTCTTTCGTCGTATCACACCTAATTCAATATTTTTTTATCAAAATTCTTAATTAAATTAAATTAAATTAATGTCAATAAATTTAAAAGTGTGAAATAGCTATTTATGGTGTAAGTAGTAAAGACGAATTTTATCCACGAAAAAATAATTTAGCGGCACACGTCTTCGCCACGTGCGAGAGGATAAAATTTTTTCCAATTCTTATTAATAAATAGCTCATATATAATTATTATTAAGGCCATTTTTAGAATGTTTAATCGCACTTTAATTTTAATTTCCGATCAATTCGGCGCTTTTAATAGAAATTGGAAAAATAGTCTCTTCTTCATAGCACACCAAATTCAATATTTTTTTATCGAAATTCTTATCGGATTTTCCCCGAAAATCCCATTGACCGACACATGAAATTTTAATTCAACTGACGTCTTTTATCAACTTCTATAGAAAAATTCCTGTCGTTACATTTAAAAGTGTGAAATAGCTAATTATGGTGTAAGTGGATATAAACAAATTTTATTAAAAAAAAAATTGTTTAGCGTCACTCGTCTTCGCTTTATGATATAATGTTTTTGAGAAGATAAAATTTATTGATTCACGTATATCGTACAATATTTTTTCCTATTCCTATTAACAAATATAATAAAATAAGCAATTTATTCATAGAAATTGAAAAAATGTCCTTGTCTTCCTCATAGCGCAGCTAATTCAATATTTTTTTATCGAAATTCTTATCGGATTTTTCTCGAAACATTCCCAATAACTGGCATCCTAAAATTTAATTCAATTGGCGTCTTTTACCGAATTCTATAGAAAAATTCCTGTTACGACTTTTAAAAGTGTAAAATAGCTATTTATGGTGTAAGTGAATAAAAACGAATTAATTTATCCACAGAAAATAGTTTAGCGTCACTCGTCTTCGCCTCGTGCAATAATGTTTTTGAGTAGATAAAATTTCTTTATTCACGTGTATTCACGTGCAACTGATTCAATATTTTTTTATCGAAATTTTTATCGGATTTTCCTTGAAACATTCCCAGTGACCGACATGAAAATTTAATTCAATTGACGCCTCTTATCAACTTCTATGGAAAAATTTCTGTCGTTACATTTAAAAGAGTGAAATAGCTATTTATGATGTAAGAAAAAATTAATATTTTTTAGTGGATAAAATTTCTTTATTTACGTGTATCATACAATATTTTTTTTAATTCCTATTAACAAATTGCTCATTTTATACAATTATTATCTAGGACCGTTTTTAAAACGTTTAATCGTAATTCAATTTTAATTCGCAATTAATCGGCGTTTTTAATACAATAAAATGAGCATTTTATTAACTAATAGGAGTTAGAAAAATGTTCTTCTCTTCCTCGTAGCGCACCTAATTCAAAAAATTTCAAATGAAACTCTTATCTAAAGTTCCTCGAAACGTTTCCAATGACCGACATACGAAAATTTTATCAATTGACGTCTTTTACCAACTTCGATAGAAAAATTCCTGTTATTACGTTTAGAAGTGTGAAATAGCTCTTTATGATGAAAGTGAAAAAGACAAATTTGATCCGCGAAAAAATAGTTTAGCGGCACTCGTCTTCGCCTCGTGCTATAATGTTTTTGAATGGATAAAATTTCTTTACTTACGTGTATCATTCAATATTTTATCCAATTCATATTAACAAATTGTTCTTTTCTTCCTCATAGCGCAAATAATCCAAACATTTTTTAATGAAATTCTTATCGAAATTTCCTCGAAACGTTTTCAATGACCGTCATACGAAAATTTATTTCAATTGACGTCTTTTACCAATTTTATAGAAAAATTCCTGTCATTACATTTAAAAGTGTGAAATACAAAAAATAGTTTAGCGGCACTCGTCTTCGCCTCGTGCATTAATGTTTTGAGATGACAAAAGTTGTTTATTCATGTGTATCATACAATACTTTTTCCAGTTCCTATTAACAAATTGCTCTTTTTATTATAATCATTACCTAGGGTCGTTTATAGAACTTTTAATCCCAATTTAATTTTAATTCGCGATTAATTCAGCGTTTTTAATATAATAAAATGAGCATTTGATTAATAAAAATTGGAAAAATGTACACTTGACGTCTTTTACCAACTTCTTTAGAAAAATTGCTGTCACTCCTGGAACTCCTTTTCACACTTTAAAAGTGTGAAATTCATGGTGTACGTGAATAAAGACGAATTTTATCCACGAAAAAATAATGCTTTTGAGTGGATAAAATTTCTTTATTTGTACAATATTTTTTCCAAATTGCTCATTTTATACAATCATTATCTAAAGCCGTTTTAAAACATTTACACGCAATTTAAATTTAATTCACGATTAATTTAATAAAATGTCCATTTTATTAACAGGAATTGGAAAAATGTCCTTTTCTTCCTCATAGCGCACCTAATTCAATATTTTTTTATCGAAATTCTTATCGGAATTTCCTTGAAACGTTCGCAATGACCGGCATACGAAATCGCATCGATTAATTACCGAATTTAATTCAATAACGTGACGTCTTCTACCAACTTCTGTCTGAAGAATCGTCCGTTTTCGCTATACAAGAATTCCCGTCACCGGCGACGCTTTCGTGCCAACGACCTCCGAAATTTCTTACTTCTTTCGTTTGAACATCCAATTTTAATTAACAAAATTCCCAACGAATCTAATAAAATAAAACACAAACCGAGACAAACATTGACCCAAATCTCGCGATTTTATCTTATCGAGACTAGCAACACAAAGGTCACGTTTCTCGTTCACATCCAAAATATTTATTATTGTTTATGCCCTAAAAAATTTTTCTAATTACGTGTGCATATGTGTGTGTGTATGCAAAAGCGAGCCAACGCGACCGGATATCCACAAATAAAATTTCGCAGACATAAATTTAGAAAGTGGTAGGCGGCCACCACAAAAAACATTATTTTAATGAACCAAATATGGTAAAGACCTCGAGGTGATCCAACAAATCAAAAATTAACACACCCAGATCTGACCATCTTTGCGATAACGAATCCTTCAAATCGAGACAAATCCACTCGTTTGGCGTAAAATTAACGATCTAACCTCGTTTGCGACCCAGACGCGAATTTTTGGCACGTAGAAGAATGTATTTACATAATTATTTGTAACGTTATTTGCCAAAAGAAAAAATTGTGCCACTTATTGTAATCAATGGAATTAGAAATGAGGAGTAATTAATCGACATTTAAAATCGCAATGTCACGTCTGGCGGGACCGTTTAACCAACGCAATAATTTATTCCAATTTAGAAAAAAAATAAACTGAACATTTTTTTAGCTGGGCTCCGCCTCATCGGCACAATCGTACGATAGCGGCCTTCATTTTTCCACTTATTGCATAAATGCTCGTTATCTAATAACCGCTTATTGAATTAACACCGATAGACATTCGTTCGGTTGTAGAAAAATTCGTGTATGTGTGTATTTCTTTGTTCGTGCCTCTTTTCGCGTTTAATTGGAATCACGCGAAGACAATGCTCGCACAATCTGATAAGGTAATTAGACGTTTTTGCTCTTGGATTTCAGGTTTTCGGCCAATTATCCAACAAGTGCAGCTTTTAATTTTAAATTCCAGATTCATACGCCTAATGATACGATTTAACGAATCATATGCGTAACGTGATTGGCCACTTCCTTCGCATCGAAATGAATTTTCTCGATCGAGCTGTTTGTTGTTATCACCAACACCTTGACATACACAGTGCGCGCTTTGAACTTGCTGGACGGCCTTGACATTTCTATTTTTTCTTAATATTACTTCAAAGAAAAAATCCGCAACAAACCCCTGAAACCAGTCCTCTGGACGACAAAATTTCGCCAGTTTTTGCTGCTCTTTGCCATAAATCGCACCACGACCTTTATTGGAATTCGAGAGGTTTAGAAGGTTGTTTTGTTGACAGTTTTCTTTGATATTCGATATTAAAAACCATTTTTGTTGCGTGGAGAACCAGCCGAGCTCGATAATGGTTTGTGTAATTCTATGAAACCTGCTGGAGTCGGATGACGATGGCCTGATCATGGACTCGAGACCGGTTGAAATTATTTTTTGGGAAGTAACTCGCTGTGACTCGCCTAATTCATCATCATCATCATTTTCACTTGTTTGTTTTCTGACGCCAAAAAAATTGACCAAACAAATCATTTTTAACCTCCATATCGTTAGAAAATCATTTCGTCACTGAACTTTTCATGTCTTGTTTGTAATTTTCCTTTCGTGAAACTCAACAGACAACGGTTACACGCAAGCTGTGTAGAGTGGGGAAATAAAAATTATAACCTTAATCAATATTTTTAATAAAATATAAATAAAACCGAATCAATTTTACACAAAATTGTACAACAACGGTAATGTTCATTCAATCGTTCCCAAACTACGGCAACAATCCGGAAAACAAATGACGGTACTTCCGTGGGTCGCTTGATTTGTCGGCAATTACGTGAAAGACACATATGGTTTGAATTACTGGTTGCATTTTTGGAATACTCATTTCGATTTGGTACCGGAAGTGGTACACCTTTTCTAAACTCTGTTCATATTTAAACAAAATTTTGGTGAAAAAATGTGGGAAGCAGTTCAAAATTAGAGGAAATTCTACATTCTTCTTTATCTTGGTTTCAAAATTGGCATTTTTCTCAATTCCTTCACCAAATCCAATACAACCAGACTCTCTTATTGATTGCTTTCTGTCTCGTTCATGATTAGTTCGCACTTTCGTCACTTTCCTGCTAAAAATTGAAGAATGTTAATCAATGTTAAAACGGTGGTCTTATGACACTTCTGCTTTCACACTTTTCGTCTCAACATTTACAGAGAGTGCGTTCTCGATGGAATTTGTCACTGATTCAGTGTTTTCGTCATCAAATGTCATAGAGAAAATTTTTTACAGGCGTCTATTGACAACTTTTTTTACCATTTCCCTATAACTGCAGTTTATATCTTCTTAGACGTTTTCACAAATTTTCATAATTCTTCCTGGATTTTTCAGGTAGGAGTTCTAATAAAACTACCTTAGTTGCGTTTATAATAATTCTCAGATGAGTACACTGCATATTCTTTTCTGTATCCATTCTCGATCAAAATTAGCTTCTAGACACTAAACACTTTTATGACGTTTTAATTTATTTTTGAGGAAAACAAATTTGTTTCTTTGATAACATCGATACCTTCTTAGACGAAAAACGTTTTAACTGAACAATAATAAAACATTAAACTAAAGTTATTATACAATACAGTCGTGGATAAAATGTAGTATTCAATTCGTGAATAATGGACACACGAATAATTACAACACTCACTCGTGTTTTATTTTAAACAACCCTCCTATAATATGGCCTACATTATACACTACACTCATTTAATAATTGAGGTGTTTAGTACTACAGGCTGTTTTAAAATTGACGAATTCCGAGTTTAGAGCATTGTAGAGAATTACTTCAGTAGTCCAAATATAGAAAAAAATAAATAAAAATCGGGGCTTTCTCACAAAGAGACACTGTTTTAAAAATCACTCTTTGAATTGCGTTTTCTTCAAACGTAGGGTAAAAGTTTCAATGTTTATTGTTATGTAAAACATTTTCTCAAAAAATTAGCTTTATTTTGAAGTAAAAAAATCTTAAATTTTTGTAATTTTCTGTTTCATTTTTAAGAAAATTATAACAATTTAACATTTTTTTACTCCAAAAGCTAATTTTTCAAAAAACTGTATTATATAATCATTTGAAAAGCTACGTCTCGTAAGAAGTAGGCTCAAACATTTTTTTCATAGGAATTTTTAATTCAGTTTGAAGCCCTTCATCAGCAACCGAGAGATTGTACGGTACCTACTTTTGAATCACCATGTATAACGAAATAAATCCATTAGACGAGTTTTGAGTTATGCACATCCAAAGTTGGCTGATATTTTGCAAATCTGCATGGTTTTTAATAACTAAATAACTAAAAGACAACATAAACTACACAACAACAAATAAAACGCAAATGAAAAGAATGCAGTATAGGGTTATATTTCTTTGAATATGTTAGTACTAAGACGTAAATAAATGTAAGTTTTTTTTCAAATTAAAAGCTCAATAATTTTTAACCCGTTAAAATTATGTCCATTCAGTGTTACTACAGCATTTTTTCCGGAATCACAAAATAAAGAAGTGTAAGGTTTTCTGTAAGCCCTAAATTTGAAAATACTAGATTATTTTCTACACTTACAAAGTCAGCTTTCTAGACATTAGGGGTATCAACCTTTCATTTATTTTTATTTTTTTATACTTCCTTCATCAGGAGGTGATCAAAAATTAATGAAATTTTTTAGAGTGATGCAAACATTATATATTTCTTAAATGTTGTTTTTAAATGGAAACACCTTTAAACCTAAGAGCCAGGACGAACCACTATTTTAACATTTTTGTTTAATAAAAACCACCCCTTTAAAAATATTGTCTTCAAATTAATAGAAAACACTTAAAATAAAACGTCATACTTGTAGAGAAAAAACGATTGGTGGACTTATCTCATTAGCGAACTGAAAAAATGTTCACAATGTAACATTAAAATAAACCAGTATATTCTAAAGCCAATTACTGCATTTCAAAGAGAAGATTTTATAGCATACGTTTCTACATTTTTCTCAAAATGACTAACTAAACTTGGACTAATTTCATAATAGCATTGAAATTACTATGAATTAATGTGCTAGTGCATGGTGCAACATTAAACTATTTGATACTTCCGTTTAAAAAAAATCTATGAATTCCGGGTTCAGAGTGTCGTAAAGAATCACTCCAATAGACCAAATGTAGAAACAAAATGAAGATTCGGGACTTCCCCACAAAAATACATAGGTTTGAAAACGGACTCCAGGTGCACTTTGAATAGCTTTTTTTCAAATACAGACTAAAAAATTCAGTGTTTATTGTTATTTATAATGTAGATGATTGTGTAAAATAATAATGTAAAACAAATTCTCAAAAAATTAGCTTCATTTTAGAGTAAAAAGATCTCAAAAAATAAACAGGCAAATTAAGCCAAAATAAAGAAAATTTTTGAGAAGTTTTTTACATTATTATTCTCCACAATCATTTTCACCATAAATAAGAAGAAACACTGAAACTTTTAGGCTGCATTTGAAGAAAACGCAGTTCAAAGAGTGATCTTCAAACCAATGTATCTTTGTGGGGAAGCCCCGAATCTTTATTTTTTTTTATATTTGGACTACTGAAGCAATTCTCTTCAATGTCATGAACCCGGAATTCCCCAATCTTGAATTTTTGAGACAGCCTGTATTAACATTTTTACATTTTATCGGTGGATTTTATGTATATATTCACTAAATTCTTTTTTAGATATCATTTTGTGTCTTATCAACATTTTTCCATAGTTTCGTTTAGAATTTTTCCAGCTATGTGGAGAAGCCCTAAATCATAATTTTTTGTTCTGTTTGGACTACTAAAACGTTTCTCTACAATGCTCTGGAATCGGAATTCGACAATTTTGAGACACCCTGTATAATTAAAGTAACCCAACAATGATAATTTAATTCTAAACTCCAAAATATTTACAAAACCACCATTTTATTTAAAAAATTGGAGAAAACATCAAAAACCTTTTGTGCTTTAAAGAATGTATTATTTTACTTCTCAACGTGACATCACGAAAACAAAAAATGAGGTTGGTGGTTTCTGCAGAACGCATTTTCTCATTTCTATTCAATTAAATAAAATTAAAATGAAATAGAAACAGCAAAGGAAGGTTAAAATTAATTAAAATGTAACAGAAAAAATTGAGCAATAATCAAATTAAAATTTCATTTTATTGCACCACAATGTGTATTTTTCGTGGACGTAATTTCACCGGAAATGGCATTAACTTTGAATTTTTGAGACGAGCAACATTTACAAATCCTTTATCCTCCAATACAAAAGATCGAATCCCATAAATAAATATTTTTCAATAAGGTGAAACCTTCACACCGGTTTAATAAATAAACAATATATTCATCTGTGTGAGAGGTCAATGACACTTAAAAAATGTGACAGATAAGTAAAAAGCGAGCAGCAACAAACGACAAATGTCATGTGAAATGACAGCTGAGCACTTTCAATTTTTTCTGGCAAGTGAACTTGATCGAGGCCGTGTCGGGCTGTTTGGTGTCGGTTTTTACCTGGAAGTGCGGTGCGTCTACCTGGAAGGGCTTTTTTCATGGCCAAGTTGGCCAATTAGGAACGGTTGCAGAGCATCGCCAATTAATAATTTTAATAACTCGTTCCGTTTCGCAGTTCTCGCTCGAGCTGTCACAGCAGCCCCAAATGACACATGTCAGATGTTGGCTGTATTTATCACGTGGCCCAAGGTCGGGCCCCAAAAGCGGCGCCTGAGTCATTGTCGTTAAATGTCATACCTGTGTTGGCGAATTCGTCGGGGGTCCGACCCCCGGCCATCAGCCATTTGCACCAGTCGATGGTCTCCCACTCGTCGATGGACCGCGCGGGGTTGAGGAGGCTGTCGAGGACGGCGTTGAGGTGCTGGGGGCACGGCGAGCTGGAGCAGTCGGCGTGGATGTAAGCGGCCGTTGCTCGCTTGCCTTTGGCCATCAGCACTTTCGCCTCGAAAGTAGAACTTGAGGCCATTTTCGCCACTAAACTGTCATCACATCAGCAATTTCACTGCCGCATCAACTTCACTTTTTCACAGCTCACTCGCGACATTAGCGCACGACCGCGAGTCAACTCCATCAACAGATTTACTTCTAACACGGTTTCACACGGATTTAGCAACCGGACAACTTGGAAACTCGCGTAAAATGAAACGGAGTGATTCTCGAGGCGACCTCGCTCAGGTTGTCTCACTTGCACGAGTATGTCGTCACACAAATGCTAAATATTTCCAACAGTCATAGAACTTTGAAAACACGCCAAAAACAGCTCTATTCACAACGCGAATAAGAATATTTTGTTGCGCGAGGTTAACGCTTGACCACCATGACACCTTCCTGAACTTGACACCAACATAACGACACCAAAACCACCAGCACGCCGTCCTTAACTCAAAATCCTCCAAGAGGAACAATTATTACGCACGCAAAACCAAATTTTTACACCCAGCGCAATCACAAACATCTCAACAACGAAATTTCCGCCGATTTTAAACGGAATTCCAGCCTGTTGACAATAAAAATTACTAAAAACAGCGGTACCAACACCAACAAAAACGGGGAGCTTGTGAGCCTAAAAAAGGTCACTTACCAAACAGGTCGTAGACAGAAACGCACAAGACGGTACACCGGTCAGCTATACGAAGGTTAAAATAACAGAACCGTAAATTATTATTTTGAAAAAACTATTAGTCCTTAAGCAACTAACATCAGCAAAAAACTGAGTAAGAACAATATCAAGACTAGACTGGAAATAAAGCAAGTCGTACCATTCATTAAAATTTTAATAAAAATATGAATATAACTATGTGTTACCTAAAATGACATTTGAGGGTTTTAGTATTGATTTCGATAATTTGTGAAATTGTAAGAAGCACTAAGAAGAAAATAAAAAAAAAATCATTAAATAGAATTTTATTAGATGTTCGTTTATTTGCGTTTCTTGGATAAATTCTGCTAATTTACCATTTACATTAATAATAATTATTACATTATTGTGTGAAATGTTCTCTTAGTATGCATAGGAATCTGAAGTACATGTATAGTATTTATATAACTTATATAAATACGCATTGGCGCATTAACAAGAATATATTTAATGGATCTAAAAATTAATTTTTATTTATTTAGTTCATTTCTTGCGATTTGGAGAAATTAGTTGTGAGTATTAAGTCTTTAGAAGAGTCTAAGTTTTTACGATTTTTCACTGCAATCTTATGAACAGTAATCAAAGTACTCTTTGACCCCATGGATAGTAGTAAAAGATAGTACAGACTGATCCCGAAATACTGAGTCTGTTGGCAACACATTTGAAAGTATTTGTGCTCGTAATTTGTAACACTGTAACCGAATTCGATTTTTCTTGACAATTATTTGACGTACAACAAGAATGTTAAATTGTTGTTAACTGGAAGAGTACTCCATTGGTATCCTTAAAAATGTAAGTCCAGTGTTGCCAACAGACTCAGTATTTCTGAATCAGTCTGTACTATGGTTTTATCTCTTTTTTCTGATAAATTTTAAATTACGTTTATATTTCACTGCATATTACAAATAAATAGAAGCATTTTATTGTCGGTTCACATTAATAAAAACCACTTTCTAGTGTAATTCTTTTATATTTGGCCTGTGTAAGTCGGCCTTTAAATAAGCGCCAATATTTCTAGTAATTTATAGTGAGAATATATTTTTAGTTTGTGGACTTTAAGTCGATGTATTGGACAATGAAAACGACATAAAAATATTTCAAATAACAAAAAAGTTATAGACCTGTTAAAAGTTTTTGGTGGGTTTTCTTGGCTGAAAATTTCGCGTGGAGGTTTAGTTCAACACAATTTTTTTTTCATATACAAAAACTCTTAATTTGTGCTTTATTTCACTCAAAAAAAAATTAAATACGCTGTTACATTATTTTACTATAAACTGAAATGAGATATACTGTTCCACATGTTCTGTCAGGAATGTTTCTAGATTTGTACGATTCTGCTAAGAGATGTACTGTTCTGTCGCTGAATTTTCTGTTGATGCCCAACCAGTTCGAGATGTGAATTTTTCTAGATTAGTACGCGTCTTCAAAAAAACACCACAAATAATTTATTTATAGCAAAACTCCTGCCACAAAACGTAAATTCATCAAAAAAAGCAAACAATAATTTGTGACCAAAACCCACCAGGTTGGTACCACTCGTCACAAGTGTCAAAAAAGTTTGAAAACAACGTTTTATAACAATAAGTGCATTTTTCCTCCCAATTACTTTAAATAATGTCGTCAGACGTCGAACCTGAGGCGCCCGACGCCCCCGAAGAGGACAAGCCCGCCACTTGGTCCGACTTGGTAAGTTCCAACCACGTGCCACACATAACCTCACTTTCCCTTCAGGGTCTTGTCGATGTTCTTTGCAAGGCGTGTGAGCAACTCAAATGGGCCCAACCGTCCAAAATCCAGAAAGAGGCGATCCCTGTGGCCCTCCAAGGCAAGGACGTAATCGGTCTTGCCGAAACAGGATCGGGAAAAACCGCGGCTTTTGCCTTGCCAATCCTCCAGTCCCTCCTTGAAAACCCCCAGCGCTACTTTGCGTTGATTTTGACGCCGACCCGGGAGTTGGCGTTTCAGATTTCCGAACAGATTGAAGCGTTGGGGGCGAATATTGGGGTTAAATGTGCTGTGATAGTTGGAGGGATGGATATGATGTCTCAGGCCTTGATTTTGGCGAAAAAGCCGCATATTTTGATCGCGACACCAGGGAGGCTTTTGGACCATCTCGAAAACACGAAAGGGTTCAATTTGAAAGCGTTGAAATATTTAGTTATGGATGAAGCTGATAGGATTTTAAATATGGATTTTGAAGTGGAGGTTGATAAAATCTTGAAAGTGATTCCTCGAGAAAGGCACACGTTTTTATTCTCTGCCACGATGACGAAAAAAGTGAAGAAATTACAAAGGGCTTGTCTGAGAGACCCTGTCAAGGTTGAGGTCTCAACCAAATATCAAACTGTTGAAAAGTTGCAACAATATTACATTTTTATTCCCGTCAAATTTAAAGTACGTCCGGTGTCACGAATTTAAACATTTTTCGTTAATTTTGTGATTTCAGGACGTTTATCTTGTCCATATTTTAAATGAAATGGCCGGAAATAGTTTTATGATTTTTTGTTCTACTTGCAATAATACGATAAGGACGGCTTTGTTATTGCGCAATTTGGGGCTTACTGCGGTCCCTCTTCATGGTCAAATGTCTCAAAATAAGCGGTTGGCAGCATTGACAAAATTCAAAGCCAAAAATCGCTCAATTCTCATATCAACAGACGTTGCCAGCAGGTAAGGAAAAATATGTTTTTTTCTTAGGGTGCAAGGCTTCAATATTATTTTTAATAAGGGACGGGTAACTTGAATAAAATATTTACAGCTAATTATAATTAATTTTTACAAAATCACTGAAATTGTAATATAAAAAAGTAATTACAGTAATCCATATACTAATTCTAGTAGTATCAATTTAATTCTTGTAATTGCGACTTAATTTTCGGAATTTTAAAAAGAACTGAAGTTTGTAATTCACAAATAATTCCAGTGTAATTCCTTAAATTCCAGAGGTAAGCAATTGTTATTTCTCTACTCCAAAAATTACAAATCATATTTTTATAAACTTGGTAATATGTAGGAGATTTTTTGCTACATTTCGGTTGTTTTAGAATTGCAACAGTTTATCTACAAATTGTAATACAGATAGAGAAAGTTTAGGTTTTTTCGAATTTTTAAAACGACGAAAATGCTAATTGTTGTTATCTAAGTCGATAATTTCAAGTCAGTGTTTGTAAATACTACGTAATACCTCCACAGAGGTAGACACTAGACTTATTTGCATTCGAAAATCGAGTGAGCAGCAGAAGACCTACAGCCTTCACATAATAAAGTAACCACAAACAATAATTATTAGACCCAAATTTCAAATATAATGATTTATGATATACTCCTACTTACAAGCAGCTTTGTCTAGATTTGGGAAAAATCAGAGATTTTAAACGTTTCAAAATTTAAATTATATTAATAGTATTTACATTGCAATTTTCTATACGTACAGTTAGGTAAACTATTTAATGTTTTATTTGTATTAATTTTGTTTGTTTATATCAAGAAATACTGCAGTCGCTACGTAAACGAATTTTCCTTTAACAAATGGCCATTACGTTGTTAGATAATTTTATTAAAAACACTTTACATTTCCACAATTTATCTCCGTAAGATAATAATTGGTAGTTTTCATTTAAGTATTTATTAAATTAATCCGAATGTGTACATTTGGTATACATAGGCATTAGTTACGTCATGAGTGCATGAAGTGCATAAGTACAAAAATATTCAAGGATGGCATGCAAGAGTTATATCGAGGACTTTTTCCTAAAGAAAATTTCACTCAATATTGATACTTGGTAGAAATTCAACGAAGAAAATATTAAATAAAATATTATTTTTAGATGAATTACGATCAAAAAATCGAGATTGTAGCTATAATAACTATCGTCGTTCAAATACTAATTGTATTTGTAACGTAATGAATAAATGCAATTTGTTAGCTAATAGCCCGAATTTTTTTTAATTTTAAAGTATCAAAAAAATCGTAGATGTACTCGTAATTTATAATTGATTCTTTTAATTAAAAACTGAAGTGATCACGCAGATTCAACAAAAGCGAATTAAAACTTTACGAATTCCAAAGACGATGGACATAACGGCATCTGTCTTTTGATTAGGTTTTTGATTTAATATAGTTTTGCTGACAACAGATTGTCTTATTATTTTGCAAAGGTTATTTTTTTGTTTTTATTTCTTATTATTTATTAATATGTATGTTTAATAAAAAGATAAACGAGTGTGCATAATTATTTTCAATTTCGCAAAACAAAGGTTTAATAACTTTATTAAAATTTTGACTTAAAATACCACATTAAATTTTAAGTGATCCATTGAATCCATCAAATTAAATCTTTTAAAATCACAGAAATCTTATAACTTAGGCAGCTAATCAACTAGTGTTCATAGTATTGTAGAAATCTGAAGGTCTTAATTTT
This sequence comes from Tribolium castaneum, assembly GCF_031307605.1. NCBI lineage: Eukaryota > Metazoa > Arthropoda > Insecta > Coleoptera > Tenebrionidae > Tribolium > Tribolium castaneum. Next base: position 8,957,593 of record NC_087399.1, on the reverse strand, counting down.
TTTGAGCCCCAACTATGAATGTTTTATTCTGTTTACTGCATAATACCTGTAAAGTTTTAATCGGTCGAAAACCATAATTTTGAATCATTTTGCGACCTAAATTCAACACATCGACAATTTTAATTTATGAATTTTTTGTCGTTGCCGGCTGTTAAGCATTACTTAATTATTATTTAATGAATAAATCGAGCTCAAATTGCCCCTTTTGCCTTGATTGAGAAAAGTTGGGTAATTAACGCATTCTTTTTCATGCTTTCATAATAAATTATGTGATGGTATTCAATAGTTGCGTGGTTTGAATTTGAAACACAATGATGTAAAACAGACGGATGATTTTTCAATGATTTTGACTAAAATTCGTCACTACCTCTGATATAAACATAAAAAATATCAGTACATACCGTTATTTTAATTGCGATAGCCTACACTTGTTACTGTTTTTAGAGGATTAGACATTCCGCACGTTGATGTTGTTATAAATTTCGACATTCCTACACACAGTAAGGACTATATCCATCGTGTGGGGCGCACAGCTAGGGCTGGACGTTCAGGCAAAGCAATTACGTTCGTTACTCAGGTAATTAGCGAAAGACAAATGCACAAAAAATAATGATTTTGTCTAGTATGACGTCGAGTTGTATCAGAGGATAGAACAGTTGATAGGCAAACAATTACCACTTTATAAAACAGAAGAAGATGAAGTTATGGTCTTGCAAGAGAGGGTGGCGGAGTCTCAGAGGCTTGCAAAAATGGTATTTTAGTCTCACAATTTTTAATTTTTGATAACATAATTAATTTAACAGGAAATGAAAGATTTGGGTGATAAGAAAGGCAAGAGGAAGAAAAATGACGGAGGGGGCGACGATGACGACACTGAGGGGGCCACAGGTGTGAGAAAGCGACTCAAAGGTATGAAAAAAGGTAACAAGAAGAAATAAATATTTGACGTAATCTTTGGCCTTTTATTTATTCACTTACCTATACATAAATGAGTAAAAAACAGATTAGAACTCTGTCTTAGTTTCGGTACAAAGTTCGAGGGAATCGTTGAAGATTTCTTCATGTTCGATATTCTTCACATTTTTGTAAATAATCTGACACTCGTCCAAATTTCCACCGCACAAGTTGTGACACGTGTTTACAATATGCGTGGAGAGGTATGACTTGGGCAGTGCGTAAATAACGTCGTCTTTTTTTTGAAAACATTTCAAATCGGTATAATTATGGGACGTGTAGGAACACAAAGTCTGGAATTTTTGCGAATCGATTTCCAGCGAATCTGGAGTCATACTAACACACAAAGACTCGTCTTTGCTGCAAAAAACGTACAAAAACTGTTCAAACACTCGCCAATAGTTACTTGTCAATGATTGTGGGTGGTAGCACTGGTCCGAAAAACCGAGTCGCGGGGATGACATCGGTATTTTCCGACTTTTCCGGGGTCTGGACCGGCTTAAGGGGGCGCGGAATATCGTAGTCCGGTTCTGATAACCTTCTCTGCCGCACGGGGAGGAGTTTCAGCCACTGGAAAAAATTTAATTGGGTGTACTGCCAACTTAATTTCAGAATAACAGGTCCAAATTAATTTTTCTACTCATATCTTTAAAATACAACTTTTACACTTACACATCTACAAGAGAGAAAAAAATATGAAATAATTCTGCGAAAATGTAAATTGAAAAAGTTGATAGAATTTGATTATAAGCCCCATCGGTAGATTTTAAAGCCAGGGCCAGAATAAGCACAGTTTACAGCAAACAGATAAAATAAGTTAGAATTCGGGTCTGAAATTTTTTACTATAAATCGCGTCCTAATTTTATGACAAATGCAATACATTTTTGAAAAAAATTTTTTAAAAGACATGAAAAAAACAATTTTCATGAATGAAAATTTAAAAATGACGGATTTTAATTGCTTTTACATGCTTGAAGGACGATTTTCCAAACTAATCTGATAGATATGATTTAAAGTAATCGATTACTTTTTAATTTAATTAATACGTAATAACACTAATAACTTATTACAACTAATAAAAAATTATTATAATTAAAATGTAACTGAGTACAAAGTAATCAGATTACATTGTAGATTAATCTATAATTATATTATTAATTAAATCACGATATAATCTAGTTATGATGCCCAATTCTGGTATGTTGTATTATAGATTTTTTATTGGCAAATTTTTTCCATCGTAGAAAAAGTAAAGTATGCAACTCGTTTATAAAACCTGACAGATAAAATAATTGTAATATACTATTCTTACCTCTTCATCGGTAAGATTGGGGTTGACGAGACTTGTGGTCACGCCAGGCGTCAAAATGGGGGCCGAAGTGACTTTCGCAAGTTCATCCAGTAATAAATTAAGATCATCCGAATATCGATACCCAGATTTGTCATGTTTTCGCAAAATTACGTCCGGTTCCGACTCCGTAAATTTTTCAATTAGGAGCTGCACTTTGCCCTTGGATTCGAGCTTTTCCCGGTCTAAATCTTCAAGGATTTCGTCGAGACTTCGGAACTGTTCGGGAGGGTGTATTTTGGGGGGCAATTTCGGGGCTTCTTCTTCTTCTTCTTCTTCGTCTACAAACCAACGACTCAAAACGTGAAAATCTCATGGGAAAAACGACCAGAAAGCGGTTAGCGGAAAAGCCGAGAAAGCATGCAAAGCAGTAAAGAGTGGAAATGAACCTGAGAGTGCCACTAGTGTGGAAAAATGCTAAGATCAACACCTGGTTTTGCTGTTGATTCCGCGGTTTCGGCCGTTGGGTTATTGGAGGCCTTGGCCTGAAATTTGTACTTATAGACCGGCAGCTCGCGACAGAAAAAGCGTGATGATCGTATACAGTAATTTTTACCTTACATCAATCAACAAGTACAGTCACCTAAAACGAAAATGACGCGTTGAAAAGTTCGACGTTTCGCCTATCATCCTTTGAATTGATTAAGGATTTTTTGCTAATAAAACGCTATTTTAGAAAATCAAAAACGTGTTGAAAAGCGTAGAAATAACCTCTTTATGACCAAATTGTCATTTTTCAGCTTATTCTCGAAGTTTCGCTTAAAATCAATCGAGATTACGTGAAACATGTAAAGTAACGTCAGTTTTATTTTATTCTTGTGATTTTGAGGCGTGTTTTTACAAGATCTTACAAAAATGAATTTTATGTAAAAACGAACAAAATTGCGTGTTTATAAAGATACAATAAATCACTTGTGTTTTATTTTATCTCAAAAAATTAATGCAAATTAAACTTAAAAAATTAAACCTTAGTAAACCTAACAAAAAAGAAAGAAATTTAATGCAATTTATTCTGAAAATAGTTAGCTTTCTGTCTTTCCCAAAATTTTGGGAAAAATTTTATTTTTGGTCTAATTTCTCATTTCGTTTAAGAAGAAGGTTAAATAATTAATATTTTTTAGTTTTTCTTTACAAATTTAATTAATTAATAATAATAGTTGCCTTCATTACAAAAAAATGTGAGGTAGCGAAATTTAGCTTATACGGTTGATTCTAAATAAATTTTAATGTGAGATTAAAATTTGCCGTATAATAAACAAAATTGAAGTTGAATTAAATTCTTCTTCGCTTTTTTGCCTTATTTTTGATAATTTTTACGAAATAATGTTTCTGCAGCAAGAAACATGAAGAATTGAAAAATGTTTTTTCTTAAGTTTTTGTTTTTGTGGTTATTTAGCTCGGTTTATTTTGGTAATAAATTCAAAAACTTATTTATAAAGCTTGAAAAAAGTAAGAATTCTTATTTGACAGAATTTTTAATTCTTGATGAAATTTCGCCCAAAAACGAAATCGAGTGAAACACACAAAGTAACATCAGTTTCATTTTATTTATGTAATTTTTAGGCAAATTTTGCATTATTTTGTGGATTTTAGACGATTTTAAATTGCACGGTCGGCGTTTGTTTATGGGCGCGTCATTTTCATTTTGGGTGACTGTATCTAATGTGCAAAGTTAAATTAAGTTGCATGAAGAATACGCTTTGTTGAATGATCGTATGCGATTGAGAATAAATGAAAGTTGATGTAAGAAATACAGCCGAATGCCATGTTTAATTAAATTTCTTCCAGAAGTTATTTTTTAAATTTTTTCTTGTTTTTTTATTTCTTCAATTTTTTCATAATATGGCCTTATTTGGTACATAGTGTGCTTAATAAGGCTACATGTTACAAAAATAATTAATTTTAATTATTTAACATATTTACTTAATTAAAATATTTAATTTAATAAATTGCTTAAATAAGAAATATGAAAAACTTGTTGTTAAAGTATAAGAATGTCAACGCAAATAACGTTAAGATTATAAGTAAAAATTTTATGGGGTTTCTGTATATTGTGGAGTAAAAAACGGTAAAAAAGACAAAGTTCTGAATCCAAAGCCTAAACAACTACAACAAACGAATTGACGTAACTAACGCCATGGTTACTATTACGCACTATAGAATGTAAAATAAATATAAAAATAGAGGATGAGATTATAACATTTTCAAACCCTTTACATGGCCTTAATTAGGTACCTTATGTGTTGGTAAAAATTACGTTTTTCGTGGTTATAAAATGGTTCAAGTGGTCAAAGTGTCCGTTCAAGGGAGATGAAAGTATTCTATGGGACACAGACAGGACCAAGCAAAAGTGTCCGCTATAAAGAGGTGTCTGTTTAAGAATACTGGCATAGGTCCAGAGGGCTTTCATCGACTTTTAATTTTATAAAACAATGTTTTTATAATCGTATACCATATGCCTTTTCGGAATTTTTTTGTTGGTAACATTTTAAGCCTTCCTTTTAATATCTGAATCCTACATTATAAACACCATTTTAAAACACGCTTCCCACAGCAACATGTTTTAAATTAAAACGTTCCAACAAAAAAAACGCTTAAAGTTCGAGGGGTCTAGGTATGCAACTCGCATACGCTTGTTGCATAACGACATTCTTCGAACTTTACTATTTATATTTTTTATTTGCTCACATTTGACATACTTAGTTTTTAGAAGTTGTTAAATATTCACTACTGGTAAAACAATGCAAAATACAATGCTTTATTTCGTAAATTATTTTTTTTTAATTTGGCGCTTTTCTTTCTGATTGGTGCTTCGAAATATTTGCTAACCCTGTTGGGTATTTGTGTATTATCTGTTTCAAAATTATAAAAACGCCAACGTCGCATTTTACCAAATTATTTTTTATAAGGTTGATAAAAATGTCATTTAAACTATAAATTGCATTAGCTATTAATTTTGTAAAGTGTACGAAAAAATGTATAACAATTAATTTGGAGAGAAATACCGATGTTGGCGTTTACATAGTTTTGAAACACCTAATACGATATCATAAAAAAGAATAAATAAACACTTAGGACAACAATAAAAAATCACAGGTTTCTGTTACAAATTGACAAAATAATAATATTATTAATAAAATGTTCTTGGCAATGCTCCAGATATTATGATGGTCACCATCTTGTTCACAGATAAGGAATTTTGCCATTTTGAATTACAGTAAAATTCCCATAAGACAGTGGCTTTCTGTTGCATTTTTTCCATCAACTTTCATTTATTTAGTGTACGATCACTCAAAAAGCGTATTTTCTTTGCAAATTGACATTTAATTTTTACCAAATGTGCAAAACTCTAATAAAGTGCACACTGTATACTAACATCATGTTTTTTCTGTCATGAGTAGAGAAATGGCAAAATTTGTTGAAACTTACCCTCAACTGTGCTTTCTTATTTTCTAAAATGTTTTGAAGCTCTGACAACATTTGAACAGCGCTGTCATCGCTCATATCGACTTTGTTAACTACAGTCGGGTCAACCTCTGCGTAAATTTCCTCCTCAACCTTTTTCTCGTCTTGTTTTCGATACTTCTTCTTCCAAACTCGCCGAATGAAACTTTTCGATTTTTTGATTTTCTCTTTTTTGCCGGAACTTTGACTAGAATCCAAAACTGGCTCACTGTAAGGGTTATACTTATCCAAATCCTCGTAAATATTATCATTCGTGTGCCCCACAACATCGCAACTAGCATAAAACGTGTTCTCAACCAAAAGACTATTTTTATTACAGTCCAACTTGGGCTCAGCGTAAATAACTTCGTCACTTTGGACATGTCTAGTGGTTGCGTATTGGTCATTTTCCACCAATAAACTCTTCGTTTCGCGAGATGTGGCCCCCTTGTCCCTTTGCTCACTCACACTGAAGCCCCGCCTCAACGGAACACTGTACTTTACACTTTCCCCCGAATATTGCGAATCGCCCGAAATCCGCTCGTAAATATTTTCCTCCCTGTTGTTGGTTGTTGGTCTAACAACTTCCTCGAACTCGTCCTCTTCGTTGAAAAGGCAGCTTGGTAACGAGCCCTGAGACACATTTTTGCATTTCTCCTCCTTGGTGACTTTTTTCGTCGCTATTTTACTGATTGCGCCCAAACTACCGCCATAGCTTTGCGCCCCTAGTTTCTGTAACCTCTGGATTATTTCATTACTTTTTTTGGGTTCTAATTTTAGTCGATGGGGGAGTGTGTTTTGGCGTTCGAGGGGCGCTTTTGGCGGTGTCTGGGGGTCGTTGGGTTCAGTTTGAGGGAATAAGTCGTCGAGGGAGTAGCGGAAGTGGCTCAGTCGTTTGGGACTTTCGCTGGGGAAGTTTTGGTTCTGGTTAAGGACGGCCAGGATGGCTTGCATCCATTTTTTCTGGTCGTCGGAGTTGTCCGCTTTCTAAAATATGTTTTTTATTTTCATTACAAATAATCTAATATTTCTTCAAAATAAACGCTAATACGAATTTTTCTTTTTTTTTTAATTTCAGTCAAACTTGGACCAGCCACTCTTTAGTACTGTAAATATTTGACAGCTGCTCATTTGTGGTAATAAACTTCACATGGAAATTTTTTGTCATTTTTCTCTTAATTTAGATCTAATATGTGGGGAAAATTTACATAATATAATTCTCATAGTTTTCTGTTTCAATTTACTAAGTTTGCGATTCGTGTTCGCATTTTTTGAAATTACAGTCAAACCTCGGTTTAGCGACCCTTTGGATTGTAGAATTTGTGATTTAAAACCTTCTTTATGCCATTTTTTAATAATAAATCTCCGTAAAAATTCATCTTGTTCCTTTAAATTGTCATTAAATAATTATACTCGAGATAATTAGCGTTTTAAGGTTTTAGTTTAACCAATTCTCAAAACGGCTGCTGTGTTCGTATATTTTAATGTTCTTAAAACTACAAAGATTTGCTCTTTTTTGCTCGATTTAACTTTTTAATTTATTTTTCATAATTTTAGCCTAAATTCCTGTTTTTAAATCGATAGAAAGATCTTCTTAAGATAGATTTGTGTTCCAGTTTGTACAATTGATGAGGGTTGATTCTGTTAAATAAAATTATGTACTATATTTAAGATTTTACACTGTTGTGGTGAAGTCATTCTTTTATGACTGTGTGGTAGATAACAGCATAACAGTTTGGTAGCCGACTGGTCATAGGAAAGCTCTTCAAGGCTTCCAGTTTTTTTTTTGTGTTGGTCGGCTTTAATTCGCATTTTTATAAACCGATTTTTAAATTAAAAATCCTTCCATTATCATCTCTTTACATCTTCGAAAATGCAACATATATAATTTATTTTAAATTTGTTATTTATCAACAACTTTAATACAAAGAGTTTTTTTACTATTTTTACCTTTATATGTAAGCAATTCTCTACAACACTTTATTGAATTGGTACGTCGGTTTTTGAGCACCCAGTAATCAATTGAAGAATTTCTTAACATTTTGAAAAGAGTTTTTTTATGCATTTTAATATCTTCAACTTCAATTTTGATACTGTTGTTTATTGTAGGTAACTTTTCTTTTCATTTGTCTTTTTTTAAACTTAATATAATAAATTCAACGTTTCAATTACATAATACATAACCTACCCTAAACATAATACTTAGCTGATAATAAACTGATTGATTGATGGATTGATTATTATTTTTTAGTTAGTCATTTTAGTTTGTTCAAACAATCAGCATCTGATATTTTCTGTAACATTTTGGTTATCATGTCAATAAAGTATTATTATTATCATTATATGATAATAATAATTCCATCTTTCATTGAACAGATTAAAAAATCTCTGACCAGTTCTTGGTTAATGATGAAAGGTATTTAACTATGACGAGATATACACGTAGTTCTTTAAAGACTAGATTTTTGGGTTAAATATTTGCATTTCAGACAAAACAAACTAGCAAATTCGACAATAAATTAAATGCAAACGGCATTGAAAACAAGAGAGATAATTAACACGGTTGCGCTTAGGAAAAAAAATAACAATTAAAAATAAAGCTGGTTGTAAAATATCTGAACTCATTTTTATGCTTAGCTATATATTTTTTTATAAGTTTATCACTATTAAAGTTGGTCCTAGGCTTTTGAATAATCCTGTATAATCAGAATTAATTAAAATAAGCTCAGTTAACGTAATTCTGAATTAAAACTTTAATTCTATTTCCATACATTAGTTCAAAAATTTTAGTTTCTTCACTCTTCAAAACGCCTGATGTACCTTTTTACCTTTTTACTATTTTTTCGTAATTTTAACTTCAACTCGTACTTTTAAATAATACGATAATAATATAATAATTTATTATGGGTGAAGTTTAACCTAATACAAAAGGAAATACAAAATAAATAAATTAATGCAAATTGATTTAATTCTACAATAAAAAATAAATTCTCATAATTTTTTCATGATTTGGTCTAAAAACTCTTGTTCAAGCAATTTCCAAAACACCTGCTGCGTTATTCGTATTAGTTCGTATATTTTTTTAATTTATTTTAATTATTTTTTTTTAATTTTATCTTAATTAAATTTTTAATTAAAAAAAGACCTCGTTTTAGCAAACCTATAGCACTGCAGATTTTCGAAGAATAAGCATATTTCTGTTCTATTTCACTTTTTATTAGGCATTTTTTCTTAATTTTTGTTCCATTTCGGACTTGTCTCGAATACCTATAAGGAAAATTAATTAACTTAGGCCCGGTTTCGGGTACGATTAAACTTCAGTTAAATTTTATCTCTCAATTTGTTGCCAATATAAAATTAATTTAATTCTGAGCTAAAATTAAAATTTTCTTTTCATAAATCGGTCCTAAAACTTTAGTTTCATCAATTCCCAAAACGCTTGCCATGTTCGTATTTTTTTTCGTAATACAGAGAATAAACTATGTGTAAGCTAACGTTCAGCACTGTAATTTTTTAATGAATTTGTTATTTTTTGTTTGTAACAAATTGTAACTATTATTTGTTTTTTTTGTTTTATTTAAAGTTTAAATTTATTTTTCCGTTAAATATGTTTGCAGAAACTGCGAGCCTTAAAACGAATTAATTTAATTCTGAGCTAAAACTAAAATTTTCTTTTCACAAATCGGTCCTAAAACTCTAAATTCATCAATTCCCAAAACGCTTACCATGGTCCTATTTTTTTTCTTAATACAGAGATTAAACTGTGTATAAGCTAACGTGCAGCAGTGTATTTGTTATATATAAATTTATTACTTTTTGTTTGTTTCTTTTTTTTGTCATTTTTAAGGTTTAAATTTATCTTTCTGTTAAATATGTTTGCAGAAACTGCGAGCTTTAAACCGAATTAATTCATTTCTGAGCTACAACTAAAATTTTCTTTTCATAAGTCTAGTTTTATTAATTTCCAAAACGCTTGCTATGTTGTTCGTATTTTTTTTCTTTACAGAGAACATTGTTTAAGCAAACCTGCAGCACTGTAAATTTTTCTCGAATTTATTATTTTTTGTTTGTAACAATTGTAACTTTCTATTATTTTCTTTTTTGTCTTTCTATTCTGTTGTAAACACATTAAATTTTATCTGAAGAAAATGGAAATATACCACTACAAACCTCAAGTTTGACTTTATAACCTTCACAGTTTTTGTTTTATTTTTCTTAATTAAAGCCTAAATTCATAGTTTTTTTAAATCATCGACAGACTGCGTAAACATTAATTTTGTAATACAGTAAAATCTCTCAACAGCGGACACCGATGGGTAACTTTTAATTGTCCGTTGTGGAGAGGTGTCCACTGAAGCTGGAAGTTTTAATATAGGTTTTGTTACGTTCCTACAAAAATGTCCGTTGTTAAGAGGTGTCCGTTATTCGGATGTGTCCATTAAGGGAGGCCTCTCTGTATTTCATATTAATTTCTCGCCAAAATTAACTATCTTAACCAAATTAATTAAATTTTGAATTATCGTCGGCTGATGTTTTCGTTTTTTTTTTTTTGTAATAACTACAGAAAAACCTAGTTTTAGCGAACTGTCGTAACACTGTAGATATTTGTGCTTTGTCCGATTTAAGTTGTTATTACTTTTATCGCAATTCGTGTTTTTAAATGGATTAATTTTTCTAACAATAATTTTAATTGGAATTCATTTAATCCTGAATTAATTATTATTTCCATAAATGGGTCCACAATTCATAAAATTAATAATATCTATTGTTTTCTAATAAATTATGGAAAACGGATCAGCCTTAATGTCAACGTAATTATAAATAAACTCTAATTAATTAACTTGGTATTTTGGAAAAACTGTCAAAAACATTGTTGTCATAACTGCAGCTGGATTCAATCAATCAAATTATTCAGCACTGCCAACGTAACTTTAATTTAAAAGTTGCAAAACAAACGTCATAAAACACCAGGAAAGAATGGTTTTAAAGAATTTTATTTTGCATTTTATTACGGATTTGTAGTGAAATTTTATTCAAATTGTTATTTACTCGTAAATCGTTACGGTTTGAAGTAATTTACATAATAAAACACAGGTATCTCTAAAATCAGCGTTATGCAATTATGAATTTTATATTTTATTATTACGTTGGCAGATGATGGAAAACCCTACTGTTATGCCACAAACGTCAAATAATTCTTTTCGCCACCTTCGATAAGCGAATTAAAAACAATGAAAAATGAGATCATTCCATTTATCTCGACCTTGTTTATAGCCCGATTACGGGCTGTTAAATAGGGAATTTGTTCGAATCACAAACATTCTCACGTTAAATCATTAAGGCTGGGAAAAGCGGAAAAAATTTACTTACCAAAGTGTAGGTCAAACTTCGTGTCTCCACTTGAAAGGAGTTCGTTACCGAAGGCAGAGATTTGACCATGCAAGGGGGCCCCAGATTAATGGAGCCCTTGCAGGGCGAAATTGTCTCATATTCGGCCTTCGACCTGTAATACAGCAATAACCGATCTTCCAACACAAACCAGTAATTTTTCCATGATGATATCATGCGCTGCAAAACCGCAATAAATTCGGGAAAACTAAAACCCGATACAATTGTACCTTTTTGGTCTTCAAGTGGAGATATCCGGACATCCGCACTTTGACTCCATTGTCCATGATTGGCCTGAAACACGTCACGTGGTCACAGGTTTTGCTTTTGCATTAGTTTGTTTTTCTAAAGAAACACCGGCCGAGAATCATTTTTCGCCGAGATAAGATAAAATATGACACGCCCGAGATAAATTATTTTAAAATTCACAACTTTCCCGAATTAGAAACAATGAGATTAAAAGTGAGTAGAAAGCAAATTAATTGGACGTGTGTTAAGTGGATTTTTCGCGGTATAACACACTCGAATGCCTCCAGAAAAGTGTGAAGGTAACAGCGGCGATCCATCAAAGTTATATTAATTTATTTACAACGAACTAGTTTACAGTTAAAAATGCATTAAACGCAACATCTTCAATTAATGCCAAGAAAAAGTATGGAGTTTTTATTTTTCGCCTTAATAGGATCATTTTTTTGAGGTGTTTTTTCGTGTTTTCGCTCAGAATCACTCTAAAGGACGTTAATTTCGATCTAATTTATTCAAGTTTTTTTTTTAATTTTACTAAATCGTTTAAATAGAAGACCTAATTCTAATAAAAAACCCAAACAGTATCATTTGTGATTATGATTGGTCCTTTTTATTAAAATTATACTTGCGAATTCTCAAAAAAGTGAGTTGTTTATTGAAAAATTTGGTATAATGCTTGAAAAATCCAAAAGCGACTTAATCTTTGACCTTTACTAATTTTAGTAATCTTTGGTCAGTTGGAGCAAATTTTCACGAGAAAAGTGAGTTTTTATTAGAAAAAAATGTGCTTCAACGAAATAATTTATGAGAAACAGTTGAAGAAGAAAAATGTTTTCAGTTTAAAATAACGCAATTTTCAATGTAAATGGGTGATCTTTTGGTATGTTTTATCATAAAATGTTGAGAAAAAAGTGAATTTCTCGCTAATTAATCAAGAATTTAAGCATTTTTAACCAAATTTCGAACAAGATAAATGAGTTTGTCACTCAAAAATATGATAAAACTAAGTGAAAATGCCAAAATAATGTCATTTTCAATCTTCTTTTGTGACTTTTGGGGTAGTTTTTGACTGAAAAATACGTTCCAACAAGGCTGGAAAAAAAACAACAATGCTATTTTCGGTATTGAGTAACTTTTTTCCTCTGCTTAGGTAAAATTTTACTAAGAAAAGTCAATTTTCAACTTAAAATTGTGTGAAAATTTGAAAAAAAAATGATAAAAGAATAATTTTTTGACCAGAATTTGGTCATTTTTGAAAAAAATTCGCAAAATAATTGAGTTCCTCACTTAAAAAAAGATAATTCTACTGAAACGACAAAATAATGTTATTTTCAATCTTCCTGTGTAATTTTCTGTGTAAAGTTAGTTAATTTTTGGCTGAAAAACATGATAAATTGCTCAAAAAGGCAAAAATTTCGTGATTTTTGATCTTCATGTTATGTTTAAGCAAAATTTCGCGAAAAAAAAGTTTTCAATTTAATAACTTGGTAGGAGAATTTCACAAAAAATTAGTTTCTCATTTATAAAAATAAAATGAGTTAATCTGAAAAAATAGATGACAACAATGCCTTATTAGAGGCAAAATAAGTGTGTATCTAGTTTAAATAATGCAATTTTCGTAACATAATTTTGAAAAAAAATTTGGTATTTTTTACGAAATTTCGTAAAGCAAATGATATTATCACTCAAAAACAAAATAAATCTAAGGAAAAACGCCAAAATAATATTATTTCCGATTTTATTTCGTGATTTTTTTTGGTATAACCAAAAAAAGTGCGAAAAATTGATTGAAAAACATAAAAAATTCTGTCATTTTTGATTACCAGTGCTCTGCTTGAGCAAAATTTCACGAAAAAAAAATGAATTTTTGGTTTTAAAAAAGGTGCTTATTTTATTATAAGCAAAATAACTTGGGAGAAACAATTCGCAAAAAAATAATTTTTCATTTATAAAACGAATTAATCTGAAAAAAAAACAGATCACAACTTTATTAGAGGCAAAGTATAAAAACGCCAACGTCGCATTTTACCGAATTATTTCTTTAAATAAAATTGATAAACTTGTAAAATTGTTATTATTTCTCATTGAAACTACAAATTACATTAGCTATTATTTTTTTGAAGTGAATGAATATTTTATAACAGCTAATTTTGAGAGAAAATGCGACGTTGGTGTTTTTATAGTATTGAAACAGCTAATACTTAGTTTAAAACAATGCAATTTTCTTAACAATTTTGAGAAAAAAGGGGTCCTCGCTTAAAACTAAAAAAATTGGGTGTATTTGACAAAATTTAACCGAAAAACAAGATAAATCTAAGGAAAAAAAACGTCAAAATAATGCTCGAAAACAGCAAGAACAGTGTCATTTTCGATCTGCTTGGTAACTTCCGTTCAAAATTTTGCGAAAAAAGAGAGTTTTTAATTTAAAGAATGTGCCAAAAAATTTTTTGCAAAAAAAATTGTTCTAAAATTTATAAATTGCGATACAAGGTCACCTAGAAAAATAGATCGCATTAAAGTTAAAATGTAATTTTTGGTATATTGTCTGATGTTTTGGCTTTTTTTAATGTAATTTTAAGAAAACAAGAGAGGGTTTTTTCACTCATAAGTCATAATTAATTTTTAATTTTCAGTGAAATCTCACAAATTTTCACTCAAAAACTAGATAAATTTAATAATTTATTGAAAAAAGCCAAAGGAATATTAATTTTAATCCTTCTGAGTTACTTTATGGGCTGTGCTAGCGTGTGTATGCAAATAAAGTAAGCTTTTAGCTAAAAAAAACATGCTAAAATCTAAGAAAAAATGCAAAAGTTATGTCATGTCATTTTCGATCTTCAATGGTCTATTTGAATAAAATTTTGCAAGAAAAGTAAGTCTTCAAATTCAAAAATAACTTTATTAAATTAATTAGATACATGATTTTTTTAGGGAGACTTCACAAATTCAGAAGATCGAACATTTTTAGGCCTATTTTAGAGGAATATGTGAGGTTTTAACTCAAAATTACAACGTTATTGGATGACGTGTTTTATTGAAAACGTCCAAAAGAAAGTCAGTTATAGATCTGGTTTAGTATTTTTATGTGAAATAAGCTCGAAAAAACTTTTGCCAAAACGTGTTTATAGCAAGATTTTTTACGGAAATTTCACAAAAAATATTAAATTCGCACTCGGTTTCGCATCATAACATAAAACGAGCTACAAATTAACAAAATTGATTAACATTATTTTCGATTTTAATTGGAAATTTTTGGTTCCAAATTAGAACTTTCCACCTGTTTTAACAAAATTTCAATAAAAAAATGTTATTTGATTTTGGGAATTTGGGTTAAAAATATTCAGAGATGCAAAAAAAACCATTAAACTTGTTTGAAGTCACGAGCCGCCTATGTAACGCAATTAATCAAATTTTGAGAGAGAGCGCCAGCTGGGTTATCACAGGAACTAACTGATTTCAAGCATTTTCCTCCCGGGTGTATAATTAAAAATGAAGAAACACAAAGTGAAAGAATTGAAGGAAAGTTGTGCACAAATAAAAATTAAGTGAAACGCGAAGTAGCATCACAAGTGCAATAATAAAGACATTCACTTACTTATTCAATAAAAATTGTTAATTTAATTTAACATTTGACAAGCGATCTGTTTCCAGTTTCACTTTTTCAATTCTTACAAATTGACTTCCGTGTGACAATCATATTTGATGAATTTCGAACACATTGCACGGACAAAACCTGTTACAAATGCATTTATTTACGTATAGGTAGCATAACAAAAACAAGTAAAAGTAAATAGAGCAACAAAAGTATGTACATTTCCAATTCGAAAAATTTCTAATCGATTAATACAGACGCACCCGAGCGGCGTAAAAACACTAAACATTGTCCCACAACCCCTTTTGCGTGACTTACCCCACAAATTCAATTTCGTAAATAGGAAAATAGTGCAGTGATGAAATGATAAGAAAGGTGTGGGTGTTTACAAAACATCACAAACAAAACAATTATGACAACAGTACTTTGGGGACACTCACCTGAACTGTGACACTCTCGCCGCTCACATTCGCAGCACGATTTGAAAAAGGCGCATCTTTTCAAAACTGTTACTCGGAAATTCAAACGGAGCGCACAGTCAGCACAAGGCTACGTCGTGGTCTTTTGCCAGTCGGACCCTTGCGGAAGTAAACTTCCGTTGCGATAGTTGCGCGTTTATGTTGTGGAATTGTAGCGTATCTGGAGCACTCCCTCTCGGCCAAGCCTCGCACTGGCAACCAGAGTCACACGAACGGGGGAAAACCCACAATGAATTGTTGGGTGCAGAAGTTATTTTTTTGGAACATTTAGTTTATTAGTTTAAGAAACAAAACTCGATAAATTTAGTAAATTATTATTTTGCATTTTTCGGGCATCCTACTTTATTTTCGTTAATAAATCAGTTAAAATAAAAAATACATTTTTTTTGTTAAATTTCGTTATTATAGCTACCTACATTCCTACATTCTTATCAAATGAAACATAAATTAAAAAAAAACTTAAATTGGCTAAAAAAATCTTCAGATTAGATCAAGAGATCGATTTATTTAAACCTGTTGCACTCGAATTAAATCGTGTATGAACCAGATATTTACCTATTATTTGTTTTGTAAGAGAAATTGATGATATTTGCTCCTTTCAGTCGATTTTCGTCAAAAAAATATAAGGATTTGGGAGAAGACAAACATAAATCTTACTAAATTTACTCAATCAGAAACGTAATTATTTAGTCCGTTTTTGTTTAAAACAAGGCAAAACATTTGCATATCAAGCCAAAAGAATAGTGTTAAATGTTCATTGTTGAACTCACTATCGTCAAAGTGAACTATTTTCAAAGTAGTTACTATTTTTTTACTTTTACAGCTTATTTGACTCGATTTAGTTCTTTGAAATTATAGACTTTAGTAAAATACAAACTTAAAAACCAAATAGAAATTGATATTTTACACTCGATTTAGTTCTTTTTTGAGCCAAATTCCAAAAAAAAGTTAAAAAAACTACGCAACATTTAGCCGAAAACAGCATTATCTTAACTCGTAATTTTAATCATTTTACCTCTCAGTTAAATTAGGTAAAAAAATCTACATTAAATAGAGGTTTATGTTATTCTGCATGTTTTCATCGACTATTGTCAAAAAATTACAACAATTTTGGAAATGTCTCTAACACAAACGGAAAAATCACCAAATTCAGAGTCAGTTTTTCGAGCATTATTTTAATTAACTTTTCGGGTCAAAAAAAAATTAATAACTATTTCACAAAATTGTGTTAAAAACAAGTCAAAAATCACAAAATTAAGCAAAAAATTTTGCTACATTTTCTTCTTTTAAAGGTGTTTTTTAACTTTTATCTTGTTTCATTCATTTTATTTTCCAAAATAATGTCAAAAATACATCAAAATTGGTATTTTTTCACTTGATTTAATTCGTTTTTGAACAAAATTGTGTTTAAGCAAAAAAGATCCCAAAAAAACTACAAACATTTGGTTGAAGATAGTGGTATCTTAGCCTTAAACCCATTAAGCATTTTTTTAGATTTCGCTAAAATAACAAACCGCATTAAGTAATCAAAGTATCATTTCTGGACGTTTTAGCTTATTTTTCAATTCAATGATCAATTACTTTGCATAATTTCATACCAAAAAATTAGTAAAATAAGCAAATTAGCGGTGAGCTTTGCCTTTTTCAAGCGCTTATTAACGCTTTTGAATAAAGTAGTACAGTTTTTTCTCGAGGCTTCGCACAGTTGTGCCTAAATATTATTATTTGCTAACAAAACTGTTTTTTATTTTTACCCTATTCTTTTTAAAAAAAAACTGACGCATAGAGAAAAAAAATCGTATTTTATGTACCTTGTAATTAATAAACTATTATTAAATTGTAAATAAATAATTAATACAAGCTACAAAACTAATAAGTGTATTACTATTTCTAATTTATTAGTTCAGCAAAATAAAAAAAAACTCTCAAAAAAAGTGTATAGGCAACCAACAATGCGAAGAGTTATCCAAGCGAAAGTAATTCATGAAATCATTTCACTTGACCCTTTTCAATATTATTGCTAAAGGCAGCCGTATACATAAATTCACAGCATTGTTACCATTTTGGTTCGCATGAGACGCCAAATAAATACTTGAAGGCTCATTTTGTTGGTCAGTAAATCAGTAACTCAGTACTGGCATGGTCGAATAAGCGAACCTGAGTACTTGTTAGTGATTCCGTTTTTCCCCTACGAGCAATGTTGGCACTTCCAATACTTCCACTACCTAACCTCACTTTAAATTCAAATTTGTCGGTTATTTGTTTTGAATTTTAGAATGAAACCCCTCAATATTGAAATTATTTTAAAGAACCAAAGGTATTGTTAATCGTTTCGCACTATTTTTTTCAACAATTATCACCTTGCAGCCACATTTCGAAAACGTTCATAACTTCAATAACCCTGCATTATTTGGAAACTATCAAAGTAGGAAGTAATACAGTAATTACGCAGTTTGACCAAGACCATCACCCCATACTTCACTCAGAAGTTAAAGCGATCATTGTTGAGGAAATCCCAGGCCTTGTTTGTCTTTTAAAAAAAATCTCGCATTATAAAATTACAAAAAAGCGATTGTAGGTTGGTTTCATCAACTTTAGCCAATATGAAGTACATTGGCACGTTTACACTCTTGACAATGACGGCCCCCAGAGCCAAATCGAGGAGGGCGAGGACGAGGGACAGCTAAATTTTGCCACTCATTTGATGCTACCTTCAGCTCATATTTACAACTTATGGGAGAACCTCCACTACGATAACAACATCAAACAAAACGTATTCAAATTTTTCAATATTTAGTATTTACGTAATCAGTTATGAAGAGACTGATTTTGTTTAATTAAGTAGAACAATAATGGGCTTTTCATAACGTATTTTTTAATTTTAATTTTATTTATTTTTCATAAATTTCATTACATCACTAGTAAGATAATAAATGCTATTTGCCATTTGGTAACGGGATTAGGAAAACAAATTTTATTTTATTATTATTTTTTAATATGATTTTTAGTTGCTTAAATACGCCCAAACAATGATGGAATTCTCAGACCGTGGTGTTGACACAAACATCGTCAATTGCAACCGTGTTATACTCCTCCATGGCCCTCCAGGAACCGGTAAAACATCCCTATGTAAAGCCCTAGCCCATAAATTAGCGATTCGCATGCAAGAACGCTACAATTCTGGCGTTTTAATCGAAATCAACAGTCACAGTTTATTCTCCAAGTGGTTTTCCGAGGTTGGCACCACTATGTGTCCCCCACTTTACTAAAACCATTGTTTCAGAGTGGTAAATTGGTGACGAAAATGTTTACAAAAATCATCGAAATCGTAGAAAATTCAAATTTGTTAGTTTGTGTTTTGATCGACGAAATCGAGTCGCTTGCGCATGCGCGGAACCAATGCATTTCAGGTGACTTGACCGAATTATACAGGGTCTAGGGAAAAGATAGTGACAATGACTTTTTAACAGGATAATCAATTTTTAGGAAATATGGGACATCATTTACAAAACCCCTTATTCTAGTATCATTTCTTTTGTTTTAAAAAATTGTATAGTAAATTCAGATTTTACTTTTGAAACTCAACTAATTTATAACAACTGTACTCTTGGAATATTTTTGCAAGAGCTCGCACTTTGCGTCAAAATTATCAAAAAGAAGGGCCTTTTTCGAGCCCTTAAACAATGTAAACTGAGTTTTTTTGTGCCGAAATTTTGTTAAGAATCGACTAAAAAATCACAAAATCGGATAAACAGTCATGTTTTTCCTTTTTAGGACGTTGTTCAGTCAGAAATTAGAAACGCAATTATTTTGAATAATTTTATTTAAAGTGAGCTCAAAAAAAATAGCGTTTATAGTTTTGCCTTATTCCAAAAAACCTGCAGAAAAATCACTAAACTGGTTCGAAAAATACATGTTAGCATATTTTTGGTCTGAAATATTGTTTAGCAAAATAATCAATAAAATTAACCAAAAAACGCTCAAAATTTTCGAGCGTTTAAGCACAACATTTAGGTAAAAATCCGGTTTTTGCAAAATTGAACAAATGATTTTACCATTTCTGTCATAATTTATAATTTAGTAACACATTTTTATACAAAAACGTAAATGTTCAGCAAAATTCACTTAAACGCATTTTGGGGCTAAAAACTTAGTTTAGGTATGGAAAATTTTAAAAATTTCGGTGCTATAACTTGGAAGGATTTTCGATAAAAAAGCAAATATTTCGCAATTATAAATTATAAAAGTAAACCAAAAATTGCCGAAATGGATTGAAAATTTTATTTTTGCTTTTTATAAACTGTGTAGATCAGTCAAAATTTCCTTCAGAAATAGAAAAAAATAGAAATTAATTGAAAATGGTGTAATTTTCGTCTTTTTCGAGTATTTAAACACACATTTGAAATAAAAACTCACGTTGTACGCAAGATTTTGTTAAACAAGAAATAAATTAATTTAACTAATTTAACTAATTTAACTAATTTAAACTAATTTATTTATTGTAAAATGCCACTTTTTAAAAGCTTTTATTTAACTTACTTTGTTGTCTGTCTGTCTGTGTCATATTTTCTGAGCTAAATTCCTTATTGTCCGAATGAATTGGAATTTTGCATACTTACGTAATCTGCATGACAATGCAATTCTATATAGTTAATTATCTCCTAAAAGGTTTTCTCAGAAAAAAAGACAATAAGCTTTTTAGAATATGTAAAGACTAAAAAGCAATAAATAAAAAAAATATAAAAAACTTTTAGAAAAAAACTTTTATTTAAAAGATGCACTTAAAAGTAATAAAGAATAATATTTTTCTACCAGAAGAGACATTTTTGCTTATAAGTTAGGATTCTAAAATTTATAAAAGCTTTCTCTTTGAATTGAATTGACCACTGTTCCCAAAGCTTTTATAAATTTTAGAATCCTAACTTGTAAGCTAAAATAAAAATAATAAATTTTTACTTTTTCGGGCATCTTTTAAATAAATGCTTTTTTTTTTCTAAATATAATTTTTTTCTCAGCTTCTTAGCACATTGTCAAGTCTGAAACACAATCATTTTTAAAATGATTTTTGTTTGTTTGTTCATTATTCTATACACGATTTTATTAGTATTGTTTTTTAAATCCTTTTCTTTAATTTTGGTTTGAGTCTTTTTACGTACGATTATGTTAATTAGCAACAATGTAACTGCTTATTAATTTATTATTAATTTAAACAAAAAAAGCAAAACTTTTGATTTCTACCAAACAAAACTAATTTGTTTTATTACAATAATAATAATTAAATTAAGTAAACTTTTAAAACCAATAATAAAAACTGGCGAAACTCCATAACAAAGGACTAAACAAAAACTTTAAAAGATAAAAAATTGTTTGAAAATTATGGATTTTTCACATAAAAAACAAAACAGCTTAAAATGTGAAAAGTCGTTATTACGTATAACATAAAAAAATAAAAGAAATAGCACCAAGACAACTGGTTTTGATAGCAAATTTCATAAAAATCGACTACTCCTTTAAGAAGTTATTAAAAAAAAAACGAACAGATTTTTTGAACCTTGAGTAGAGGCATGTTATTTTAACTTATTTTGACCTGCGGGATGTCTGTTGTCTCATCTTTTCGTTACACTCTGTATACAAGGTGTTTGCAGGTAACGAACCGTCGGATTCGATCCGCGTCGTCAACGCCGTTTTGACCCAAATCGATCGAATCAAGCGATACTCGAATGTCTTAATCCTGACAACTTCGAATATTACCGAATCAATCGACTTAGCATTCATTGATAGAGCCGACATTAAACAATACTTAGGGCTACCAACCCCAACCGCTATTTACAAGGTGTACCACTCGTGCTTCGAGGAATTAACTAAAGTGAAAATCTTGGGGGGAATTTTCCCAGACCTGTCATTGCAATATCGTGTTTCAGGCGGAAATTATTAAAAAGGGCGAGCAGGGAAATGAAGAAACGCAGAAATTGTGGCAAATCTGCGAGAAAAGTAAAGGTTTGAGCGGCCGATCTTTAAGGAAAATTCCCTTCATAGCGCATGCGCTTTACCTGGAGGGGACTTGCATCGATTTGGGGAAATTTCTCGACGCCATGTTGAGTGCCATCGAGCGGGAAAAAAAGGAGCGCCAATATTTCGAAAAAGATCTCAAATCGTAATATTTTTTATTAACACGTTCCTCGCCGCTGTGAAATTTCCGCTGTTTTTGTAAATTAAGTGCAAATTAAATGCCGCTTCGTATCTCAAGCCCAGTATCTCACTTGGTTCCTTCTCCTCAATCTCCAACACTTTTAAGTAATAGTTTTGGGCCAAATACATGACGCCGAGCTGGTGGTACATTCGCCCCAAGTTATAATAGATCTCTTGTTGGGCGTCTTTGCTTCGGTTTTTCGCATAATATAGGAAGAGATATGAGGCGATTTCTGCGAGTTTTTTGCGGTCTTCGACCGCTTTTCGCTTGCTGTAGCCTTGTAGTAAGATTACGCCGAGGATTAGAGCGAAGTAGGGGAGTTTGAGTTTGCGGAACTCTCGCATGTAGAATTTAATCGCGAGGTTGGAGTTAGTGGTAAGGCTGTAGTTGGCTTCAATCGCTTGGAGGCAGTGGATGTCGGGGATGCGCTCTTGGAGACGTGAGATGAAGCGGTTGTGGCGGATGTCGTCCGTGTTTTTGAGGACGATGTTGAAGAGGTTCCAGGCGAGGGTGTTGTGGCGGTGGGAGTCGCTGGTGACCACGTTGCGGATGAGGTTGTAGCCGTGGAAGGTGTCGTTGTTGTAGATGGTGGAGAAGAGGGCGAAAAGCTGGATTTCTTCTGCAAATTAGTAGGAAAAAATTTCTTCAACAACATAAACTTTGATGTGAAATCGTCTAAATGTAATGGATTTTACAGCAAGGGGTTTTTAACACTGTTGCCACCTCAAAACATTAAAAAGAGTTAATATTTTCCAAACCGAATAAGGTTGTATAGGGTTCCTTTGTACAGAAGTTAAGGCTCTAGACCCTATGGGAGCTGGCGCATACGTTTTACGTGTAAACTGTTTTCACTGTTTTTAGCCGCAAATTTAGACTTGAAGAGTTTCTTGACATTTGCAGTGTTTCTTTATAAGTAAATGTAGGTCGAAGAGTCATTTTTGATTGAAATAAATGCCTAGATATTTTTTTATTAAATAAAATGTCTGTTAATGAAGTTGGTACGAATTTTTGATAACGGTGCATTGTATTGAGAATTTAAAAAAAACATTTTATAGGAAATTTAAAAATACAGACTTGAGATATTTTAGATTTTTGTTAACTGTTCTTAATTGTTAGATATGAAGCAAAAATTAAATTGTAAGTAGGCAACTTTTAATGCATCCTTCTTCGAATGCGTAGCTAGCTGGAAGAAGATTTATGACGGGTTTAGGACGCACCGCTGGAGGTAACCACCATTGGGGTGACCCACAAGATAATAATTTTATTGCATTTGTTCAAGACAGAGAAATGTATCGGCACAAATAGGAATTTTAGCGATTTCTCTAATAGTGGTATAAAATTAAAGCACATGATTTCGGAATTAATTTTTTTAACAAAATAATTAGGTACCTATAGATTTGCATTACGTTTTTTTTGTAGACACTGCTATCAACGTATCTTATGAGATTTTGAAATACGAGTAATCTTTTTTTCTTTATCAACAAAAAAGCCGCATGAATCTACCTTTATACCTGTGATCTGTTCAAACTTCTCCTTTGCTTTCTCTTCATTATCAATTCCCCACTGTAGTGGTTCGGGTAATTTTTTAAATTTAGATAATCCCACACGATACAAGATATCTTTTACAGCATTCGCTGTATTGGTCGTACATTTCATATTAATAATTCTTCCGAAATTACTAGCCGTTAATCTATTATTTCTTTCTTTATCCCACTGCTCATTATTACGTTGACCAATTGTTAACAAAGGAATTTTTAAAATATCGCAAGCAGCCAAATTATTCAAGAACTCATTTTTTATTTTGTCATATGTTTCTGTTGGCATGTCTATTATGTCATTAGTCGCACCATAATCCGAATCTGCACTTTGAATACGAATTTTTCTTTTATTTAATTTTGTAGCTTGAAGTTCGTTGGTTTTTAATAAGCGATTTGAAAATTTTGTGGTGAGCAACGTTTTCCGCGATATGTAAAATTTTTCCTTCGGTTTTAATATATGTTTTTTTATTAAGTTGTGGAATGTTCAAAGCTGCGCAAAATTCTGTTAGTTGAGAATAACCAGCACCTATTGCTACTGTGCCACAGACAGCTGCTTCATTTATGTTATTATCTGCTTTTTCCGTACTAAAAGTCCCTGTTACTCCACACATACTACATTTATATTTAAAAACACTTTTAAAACCAAAATGCGCTTCATGTACTATGTCAACGTTGAAAAAACTGCAAGAATAAATGTCATGTTTTATGTTTTTTAACTCCGAAAATAAATGACCTATGTCAACAATCCTTCTACCGCTTGGAATATAAATTTGTTCTTGACTAGTATCTTTCTCAATAACAAATACTTCATCATCATCGGAACTTGCTTCAATTGACTGAAAGCTACACTCCGCGAGACTTGATTTACTTGGAAATTCCGTTTTAGAACCCTTTCGTTGTTTTTTCCAAAAATTACGCATTATTTGTTTTCGACTTTTTCTTTTTTTTGAAAAACTTAGTTTACTATTACCTATATTAAGATTTACACTTCCCATTTGTGGACACTTTTCAACAACTGACAATTAAAAATTCCCCGTCGGTGTCCGTTGTTGAGAGGTTTGATTGTAATGTAGCAAAATTTTACTTCTCTTAATTGAAAAGATGGTCCAAATAAAATAACGGAACCGTTCTGGTTCGGGTTCTAGATCATTGAAAAACTCCGGTTCCCAAAAAAAATTTGGTTCCGGTCCGGTTTTCTGTTCTATTTAGATTCAGTCCGGGTCCCTCGCCAAAACATTCAAAAGATAAAAACAAAGCATATACTTAACATAGAAACAAAACAAAAGATTTGCACTCACAAAAAATCATGAGAATTTAGTTCAAATATTGCTAAAAAAAGGTGTGATTTTTGGGCTTGTTTTGACAGGATCCTGAAATAAGTACTTCTATCTGAAGTAAAAACGAGCGAAACAAGCTAATTTGGATAAAATTTGGTGATTATTTATGTAGTTTTAGCAAGACTTTTCCAATCAAAATAAGTTTTCATTCAAAAATGTTACTAATAACTTTCCATTCCTCGACTTGATTTCGTGAGTTTTCTGTATGTTTAAATATAGAAATGTTTTTAAAAACATTAGAATTTAGTTCAGAAATATCTTTTAAAGTTTTACAAGACAATTTTTGGTCAAATTTAGTGTAAATGTTGAAAAATAATAAATAAATCTCTTGAAAGAAAGGAAAGAAAATAAGTAAAAAAGAAAGGGATTAAATCAAGCAAAATAAACTGAAATAAGGTTAATTTTGAACTGATTTGGTGATTTTTTCGACAGAAAAATGTGCTTGAACACCTGAAAAAGGCAAAAAAACTTCCTTTTTTCTAATTCGCTCGGAAAGAAAAAAATAAATTTTAACTTAATTTATGATTTTTCGATCCATTCGATCCAAGTCTCGCAAAAAAAACGAACTTGTAAAGTTTAAGGGCCATTTTCATAATCGCAGCAAAAGGACTTTATAAAAGCTAATGTTGATTAAGAATGTGAAAGTTTTGTCAACAAATCGTTAGTAATCTGCACATTATAAACAGGATCTAATTTAATGCTCCTTTAAATTCGATTATGAAGCTAACCACAAGAACTTATTCAAATGTTTGAAAAAGATAAAATTAACAATTATTTACACTTTTTTTTGTTTTTTTGGCTCATTTTTAACCACCGAGACAAATCGTGTAAACAGTTAGAGTAACATTAATTTTCATCTAATTCAGTGATGTTTTTAACAAAAATAATTATTGTTTTTTGTTTCGGCCTGTTTTAGCGAAATCACGTCAAAAATCACAAGTGTATACGTTATGATATTATCTAACATAATTTCTAACCAAATTTTGTAATTTACTCAAAAAAATTGCTAAAAAATAAGCGACTTTTTGGACCTGTTTCGACAATATTTTATTATTAACTAAATAACTCTCTCATTCAAAAACGAAGTCCAGCAAAACAAGCTCAACCACACTGATAGATTCAATTTGATGATTATTTGGCTAATTTTAGTGAGAGTTTTCCAATTAAAAACTTAGTTTTTACTAAAATCTTAACACTCCTGCCTCACTATCAGGCCTGGAACTTTAGTTCAGTTCAAAAAAAGCCTTTTTTGACTTGTTCCTGGAAAAATTTGGTTCAAAAACAAGCTAAATCGTATGAAACCGATAGAATAACATCAACTTCGATTTATTTTTGTGATTTTTTGATGTGTTTTAACAAGACAAAATAAATGAAATAAACCTGGTTCAAAAACGAACTAAATCAAAAGAAATAAACTAAAACAAGCCAACTTCGATTTAATTTGACTGAAAAACAAGCTACATCAAGTAAAACCAGCAAAAATAACATCAATTTCGCTTTGCTTTTCTGATTTTCTGGCGTGTTTTGACATAATGTTCCAAAATAAATAAATTAAATCGAGAGAAAAGAGTTAATAAGTTAATTTAACTTTAATTAATAATTGTGACGTACATAATTTGATAATTTTTTTTATTCTTTAAAAAACGTTCTTGTTGTTTTTACTTAAAAAATATGCTTTAACACTGTAAAAGGCAAAAGTAACGCCATCTTTGGTCTAAAGCACAGAATTCTCGGTTGGTTTTTAATGAAATTCTCGGAAGTAATTTTGGTTTCTAGCTGAAGAAGATGCATATATGCAATTTTTTAATTAATTTGGCATTTTTCCAATACACATTTAAGATAAATCGCACAAAAAGTGGAAGAGTTTATCTTAAAAACACGTTTAAAAATTTGAAAAAAAACATAAAAATAAAAATAACTCGTCCAACAACGAGCTAAATCCAATAAAAAAACTTTGTTTTTATTCAAAATATTTAAACATAAACACTCTCCACTTCAAATGTCTTCTAAGAAGGTAAAAACAATACCATTTTGAACCAAACTTTTGTTGAAAAAACTTGGTTCAAAACGAATTTAAATATTTTAGTGATTTTTTTATCGTGTTTGGAGAAAACTATGCAGAATATTTTTTGGTTCAAAAAACTAAATCTTCGTAGACCTAATTTGATGATTTCTCAGCTAGTTTTAGCGCAATTCTTTGAAAATAATTTGTCTTTACCGCAGAAAAAAAGACAATAATAACACTCTTTGGCTTAATTAAGTTGCGAAATACGCTTAATTTTACAGTTTTTTTTTTAAATCCACTTACTTGCAAACTCCGTAAACCTCTTGGACGTCAACCCCATAAAGGCAAACTTCTGCAACTGCGCGTACTCCCTCCTCTCCAACGCAAACCTTAAAACCCCCTTGTAAACATCAAACTCCGCTTGAACACTCGGCTCCCTTATACTCTCAAACCCTGACTCAACCGGCATCAAATCACCCCGAAACCTCCTCATATCCCTGATTTTCTTCACCTTCTCATTAACCGTATACGAAGTTGTGATCACAACCCTCGCCTCTTCTGGATATTTCACAGCAACACAGTGCCTGGAAAGGAGCAATTCCGCACACTTCCAGTACTCCTCAATATCGTCAATTTGCCGCAAAAGCTTCATCCTCTCAATAAGAACAGCCACATCAAGCTTATTCGTCGACAAATCCTGCGAAAGCACTTCCAAAGCTTCGGACTTTTTGTTAAGTTTGAGGAGAGTCATAGCTAGGGGGTACAGGACTTCGACGTGTTGTGGGGCCATTGTCATGACCGTGAAGTAGGCCTCCACGGCCTGCTCCAACATGTCGCAGTTGTAGAGACATTCGGCGTATTTCAGCCAAACTGCAGCCAGGTTATAAGTGGTGCTTTTGACAAGGGGCACTAGGAGTTTTAGGGCTTCGAGGGACATATTTGTGGCCATTAGATCCTCAGCGACGTCCAGGTACAAATCACCGATTTCCTCAACGTTTTCCTCGCGTATCATTGAGTCAATTAAAGGGGGCACCAAGTGAAACGACTTCAGTTTAATCAAGCAAACAATAAACTTGACTTTTAGGTCGATTTGGATGCTGGGGGGCATCACGTACGAATCGATCGCAATGGTGTTATCCTCATTTACGGTGATTTCGAACGTGAAATTGCAATGTTGGATGAAAATGTCCAAACATTCGGTGAAACGATCGGTTAAAAGCAACAATTCCAGCATCATATTCACCAAGTCTTGGGTCACTCGCTTGGGGATTCTTTTGAAGGGGATTTTCAGCACTTCCAGCGCCTTGACGTAGTTCTTCTCCTCGTGGTAGTGCTTCGCCACCTCCTTGCACAACTCGATGATGTTCTGGTGCTGCGCCCTCGGCAACTTATTCGCCATGTGCTTCTTGCACGCGAGGGCAAACCGCACGTCGCCAATCTGCTCCACGAGCTCCAGCCGCTTCAGATGCAGCCCCATGTTGCGGGGGCTGGCCCGAATGGCCTTGGAGTAGTACGAAACCGCCTCCTTGTACTTCTCGTTGTGGATGTTGAGCTCCGCCAAGCGGCACCAAATGCCCGAATCCTGGGGGTACAGGCAGCTGGCAATCGCCAGGTACCCCTCGTATTTGGTCGAGTCGGTGTTTTCGAAAATCTGGGCCAGGGTCAGGTAGGGTTCGTAGGCGTCGGGGACTTGGCGCATCACTTCGAAGCACATTTTCTGGGCGGTTTCGATGTCGCCGCGGGCGTAGCGCACGTTGGCTTCGCCCATGAGGCCCTTGAGGTTGGGGTCGAGTTTGGTGGCCTGGCGACGGGGGGCTCGGGTGGTTTTCTTGGGGGAGTCGTCGGAGAGGGATGAGGTGGAGGAGTCGGAGTCCGAGTCGGTGAGGGTGCTGGTGCCGGGCTGGTCGTCGTCAAAGGGGAGGATTAAGGCGTCTGGGGGTGCTTCGTCCATTGTTGTTACGAAGAAAAAACGTTTTTTCGGTTTGTTTTCAGGTTATGTTTTTGGCAGATGACAGATATTACAACACGGGTACAGTGCACGGCAAAGCTAATGACACAGGTACACCAACCAAGTTCACACCAGGAAAATTATCAAATAATCGATAAACTGGTACGCTTGTTTGCACATCACATTTGTAGAACATCTCCTGACCATTCTAATGTGTTTATATTACAAATTAAAACTTAACTGCACTTAATTTCTGCATTTTTTATTCTCATATTCAGGCAATGCAAACTGATTTTTTTTCACCCCATATTCTGCAATTTTTTTTATTTTTGCAGGAGACTAAGCCCTTCGATAGACCCTTCAACTGTAAAAAAATCATGTTCGGACAAACACCCCTTGGGACTTTAACGAATTTTTTTAATTTTTATAAAGTTTTTTTATTTTGCTAACTTTTTTTTTCACCCAATGTATATCCTGCAATTTTTTTTATTTTTGCAAGAGATTAAGCTCTTCGATAGAGCCTTCGACTGTAAAAAAATCATGTTCGGACATAATGTATCTTGTGAGGTATAATATTGATAAATGTCGCTTCTTGTTACTTTCATGCAAATAAAGATTTTTAAATGCTGTTGTTTTTAATTTCTTTTTAATGTTTTGCTACAAACAGTAGCCAACGCAGAAGCCTCATAAAGGTAGGTGCATTTTTTTCTGTTTATCTTGTGAAGTGTTGAATTTAATAGTTTGAGTGCCATATATTGTATCGTATTGTGTATAATATTGTTGTAACTTTCATGCAAATAAAAATTTTTATTTGTTGTGTTTTTAATTTATTTCTAACATCTTGCTACAAACAGTAGCCAACGTAGAAGCCATATGAAGGTAAGTGCATTTGAATTAACGCCAAGTGAAAAAATTAATTTTTGTGTTGTATTTTTTTCATTTCACAAACTAATAATTTCTTTATTTCCTTCATTTTCTAATAATCATTGTTTTTCTCATCATTATTTTTTTTCCTGGCAAGAATGCTCTAAACCTCCACGTGGTTTTTGCTGGACAAAGCAGTTAATTTGACTAATTAGAGCAATTTTTAAATACGAATTTTTTTAAAGCAGTTTGCAAAATTGAGAAATTTTATAAAAATTAAAAGAATTCGTTAAGGTCCCAAGAGGTGTTTATCCGAACATGATTTTTTTAAAGTCGAAGGCTATATCAAAGGGCTTAATCTCCTGCAAAAATAAAGAAAATTTTAGGATATAAAAGGGGTGAAAAAAAATCAGTTTGCATGGCTTAAATATTAGAATAAAAATGCAGAAATTAAATGCAGTTAAGTTTTAATTTGTAATAGAAACACATTAGAATGGTCAGGAGATGTTTTACAAATGATATGCAAGTCAGCGTAACAGCTTATTGATGTTTTTATAATGATTTACGATTATTTTGATAATTTTCCTGGTGTGAACTTGGCTGCAGAAAACGAAAATGGTGGGAAAATGGTGCTAAATAAAGGATATAAATTCTATATATATATATTATATACAAATTATATAAGTTTAGCTATTTTAGCTATGGATGGTTGCCTACAAAAGACAAAAAATACAAGGAAATTCTTCTGGCAAACTACAAAGACTTCACTGTTCATTTTTTATTAAACATAAATTTTGTTATTTTGGAAGTGAATAGTCTTACTGATATAAAAATATTTCAAATGTTTTTAAAAATTTAAAACATAGGGTTGAACAATTTACTTAAAAAATATTTAATGTAAAACGTATTGCACGCTTATAGATTACTACATAATGCTTGTTATATTTTGAATTTCAAGAGCACCAAAAAATGAAAAAAGTCAGTCAATATTTTATGGTTCTCAAGTCGCGATTTATTATTATCATTATTGGGATAACAAAAGTAAATACAAAAATTGGCCAATTTGGTAATTTCTAAATTGATAGGAAATGTTATCTTTAAGGTAAAGGAAGACAAAAAAAGAACTTCTAACGAATAGAACCTAGAAGAGAAACGTAATACAGATTTACATCAATACAGCTTATAATGAGTTTCTTTCTCTGTGGGTTTTTTGGTGGTAAGTGGGTATTTTTTGTGTGAGCTTTTTTCCGTAAGAGCTTTATTACGTGCGAGCTTCATTCTGTGTGTTTTTTTGTGAGCATTTATGTTTGTGGGCTTTTTTTTATGGGTGTTTTTCCTGTGCGCATTTTCGTGTGGGATTATTTCTGGTCACCAATTTGAATATTAATTTATTAATAAATATTAATAGCATTATTTAATAAACGTTTGTTTATAAGGCTTTTATTTTATTTATAAAAATAAATAAAATTACAGTTTGCATCTGCTTTTGTGAGTGAATAATGGATAATGATCAATCAATATTATAATATAATGTATGAATGAATTAAAACTCAAGTAATGTTGAGGTAACACATGACAAAGACGTGTTTTTTTATATTTTTTTCAGTGTTTTGAGCTGGTTTTTTAAAGCGTATTTTTGTCTTGCACTAATTTTATAAATACTATTTAGTCACATGAACGTAAAAATTAGGTATAAGTATTTTGAATACATGTTAAATCTAAATAACATTTTATATGAAAAACAAAAATTGTACCCGGCGGCGGCGCTTCCACTTTGTTTTAATTTTTAAACGTGTGCAATTAGCGGTACATCATTTCAGTACAGTTACTTAGCTTAGTTGCTGAGGGCTTTTTTTATAGTTATTATTGATAAATATAAATAAACAGGTAGTTTAAAGTTGCTACAATTTTTTTAATAATTACATTTTTTAATTGTTAAATTAATATCTAACAATTTTCTTACCAATTTTAATCAAATAAAAAAAATGGTTAATAAATTTGCCCGGCGCATCCACCATTTTTACAAACATGTAGGCAACCAACATTGCACTTTTATCTATTAAAAAATCAATAATAAATAAAACTATTTTCAACCGCATGTATTATTGTAAAATAACACATAAACTTGACTAGACGTTACGTTCATATTTTAATATCTTTTTTTTAATATTGATTTTTAAAAAGATTACAATAGCGAAAAATTAATTAAGCATCCACTAATTAATGTGCAATTTACTTTATTAAAATAATAAGCATTAATAAAACATATGGTTTATTACCTGCATCGCCCTAATTAAGTTTTTATTTTCCCAATGAAAGCAATATTTTTCGTATCGCTTTTCCATCAATTCAATGATTTCTGAAAAGATAAGCAACAAAGCACTGCCGTAATCAGATCGAGCGGTTTGTTTGTATTTCACGAAATTATGGCCGTCATCACCAAGTTTTGTTTCTCGTGTTCTGTAAGACTCGGCTCGATAATTACAGGGTGTTTAACACTGGTAAAAATAAAAATTAACTCGTTAATTAAGCAAAAGTATAGATTCAAGCTTGTGCGTTTCTGGCAATCACACTGAACTCAACTTTGGAAGAAATCTCCGATGTTTTGAATCAATGGTTGAGCGAAATTCGCTTAGAGGAAGGAGTTTTTAAGGAAATTGCTAATAATCCCATACTAATTGTCACAATAAGCTCGATGTTTTTCTCATGTTTGGTTTGTAGTTCGGTTTTGTTGATTTATGCCAGTTTTCAGGTGATCTCATCAATTCTAATTCTAGATAATTTTACGGTTTTTGCAGACTCGTCCGCTTCTTATGTACCCTTTCACAATTTTTTATTTTTTGTACATTTTGGTTTTATTTGGGGCACTTTTGTTAGTTTTACAGTTTACTAAAATAAGGGGGAATGGTTTAGGCGAACTGATCTTATACTCAAACCTGGGTGGATTTATCTTGTGTGAGTTTAATAAAACACGTATTAGTTTTTCAATTAATTTTTTATTTCAGTGTTTTATTTGTACACTTGGTTTGGTGTAGTAAGCTTGATACAAGTAATAAACGAGCTTCAAGTTCGATTGAAACGCAAATTACGAGTGGTCGAATCGATGAAGAAAAAGAAGAATAATACGAGAGGTGTTTACAATTATGCTCATTTTAATTAATTAGTGTTTTATTTAACAACACATCTAGCTACACAAGTCCAACAAAAAGTCAAATTACTCCATTTCCAATAATTGATAGGTCTTGTAAATGCCAGGCTTCGTTGCTTGTCTATCGCTGTCAAAAGAAAAATATCTGGAAAAGAAACATCGCAACACATTGATAAACATTGAAGGACTTTATTACGGATGTATTTTTGCGTCCATTTGGCCTTTGAGTAGTCGCAAACAGTTGGTCCTATTGAAAGAATTAATTAAATTAATTTCGTTGATTATTTTCTTACTTGAGACAACTCCGGGCTGCTCGACCGAAAGCCCCGCCCGGAATCAAACCATTGAGAGGTCCCCTTCGATGTTTTTCTGTTTTAGTATCATATTTACTGGAAAAAAATATTAAAATAAAATTTATAGTGATTTGAATTGTTTTACCCCGGTTGTGCGAACCGCTTAGCCACTCCATAGCCCCCTCCAAGTTGCAAAACTCCGAAATTTCGGATAGTTTTTTGCCCAATCACCTCCTCGTAAGCTAATAAAAAATGATCAGTAAAACAATAGTTACGTTTATTGGATTTATTGAAATTTATTCGAATACAATACAAGTAATTAAAGTGATCGACC
Organism: Tribolium castaneum; assembly: GCF_031307605.1. Taxonomy (NCBI): domain Eukaryota; kingdom Metazoa; phylum Arthropoda; class Insecta; order Coleoptera; family Tenebrionidae; genus Tribolium; species Tribolium castaneum. The sequence goes on along the minus strand of NC_087399.1, from coordinate 8,924,484 downwards.
ATTGTGTTTTCGTCTGTATCCGTCTAGTAGGCGTTTAATATCAAGCGATCGGCCAATCAGATCGCCGTCGATGGGATCGACGCCCCGCCCTACGAGGTTCCCTCCGCCTATCCCGTCCAGACTCCTGCCAATCAAATCGCCGTCGATGGGGTCCACGCTCCGCCCTACGAGATTCCCTCCACCAATGCGGTCGAGACTGCGACCAATCAAGTCATCACCGTCGATGGGATCGACGCTGCGCCCAATCAAATCGCCATCGATGGGATCGACGCTCCGCCCTACGAGATTCCCTCCGCCAATCCGGTCGAGGCTTCGGCCAATCAAATCACCGTCGATTGGATCGACGCTCCGCCCGATCAAATCGCCGTCGATCGGATCGACGCTACGGCCAATCAAATCGCCGTCGATCGGGTCAACGCTCCGCCCAAACAACCGGCTCCATTGCCGCCCTAAAATGTGTAGAGTGGCACACGACAATTTCCGTTTACGAGAGAAATTACAGCACAAGACACCTGAGTTCGGACGTAAACGACACAAAGACGTTCACAATCAATTTAACAAAATAATAAAAAGCGACTTACGGCTGTATCCTGAAAGACCGGCCTGAAAAAAAAGAACAATTTAAACTTTCTTAATTCCCGGTTTAATTAACCCAAAGTGATTATTTTCGCACGTAATGGGGGATTTACCCGCAAGAGTTAATATTATTTCAGGAGCGTTACACGATACGCCGCCGATCTAATTAATCCGTGTTCAATAGAGCCGGCTAAATTCAATAAAATTGAACAAATAGAGTGAGCTCGATTCGGACCGATTTGTATTTTTATCTAAGGGACTCACCGGTTTGGGGGCGGCTTCGGTGGCGGCAGCTGCCACAAAAATGACGATCGCAACGGTCACAAAACGCATGATTTTTCAAAGACTGTGCAGCGCACTCTGAGCCTAAAGCAAAACTCGACAAGAATTTATATCGTGAGGGACAGCTGCGTGAGAGGGGGACAAGTGGGACGTAGGAGGCGCGAAGAAGGGCTTTTACGTACTCAAGCCCTTCGAGTGGGCAGCTTAATTAAATCAATCCGCAAAAATTGCTTTTTAAATAATACACAAAAAGTTAAGAAGAAAATTAATCTTGCGCTAATTTTTACAATTTCCGCGAAAATGGGCCACGAAATTTAACTTTACACGTTTTCCACTAATTTTACATTTCTGATATACCAGGCAATTCAGGTAAGTTAAAATACAACACACAGTATATATCTGTGTCAATAATTTTGGGTTATTTTTTATGCAACCAACAATATTAATTACACCCGCCAATTGATCTCGCGTTGTCCTTTAAAATTTAAATTCCGTATTACCTACAAACACAGTATATTTGAATTAGTCTGTAGATCATAACAAAGTTTTAGCAAAATTCTCAACACAAAACTCAGATCAATGCAATCGTGGATTAGTTTTTGTAATTGTCTTACAATTACACATTTGGAGAGCTGAAATTAGTACTAGTGATTGCATCTACGAAAATTTCTGAAATAATAATTGTTATTAAAATACAGAGTTAGGTATTTAAACTTAATAATATTTGTTTCAAAAATATGAAAACAACTGTCACTCTTCACAATTGTTTTTTTCTTTTAATTAGTAGTAGTCTTGACACTAAATTTCACTAGAATCACACAAAAACACAGAAATTTTCACTTTGTGACTTATTTGATCTGACCTGACCTGGCCTATTTGATCTCAAAAAATATAAGTGCGCTGTTTCCAATTTTTCTATAGTTTTGAGACAGTTAATTACAAAGACAAAAATTCGTTTTAGATTCAAAAGATTTAATAACACTTATATAATTGCAAAAAATTTTTTAAATTTTTTGTTTTATTTTATCAAATATTTTCTTCAAGATTTTATGACAAATTTCCCACCATAATCCTTTTATAGCATATTTTAAAGTCCAAAAATCCGGTCTCTAATAATAACATTGTGGTGAGAATGGTAAGCTACCGTTATTTAAATACTATTTTGTTGTTTTTTTTTGGCGAAGCTTCTCTGTCTTTAAAGCGTTTAATTTTATTCTGTTTTTTTTTAAGAAAAACAAGATTAATAATGATACCAATGTTTTCTAAATACACTTAATTAATTTCTGGAAATGTTTATTGAAGAAGAATATAAATTTTGTTATAAAATTCAATAAAACTATTCGTAAAACTAAAAGGATGAATTTTTATAACTCATTAAACTAATGTATTTACGTGATTTCTGGCAATTTTGAGTTATTTAGTTTATGCTTGTATTACAAAGCAACTTGTTAAAAAAAATAACTACTACAATTTTTTTTCTTTTAATTTTATTACACTAAATCTGCCACTAGCTGTTTCAAAACTATAAAAACAACAACGACGCACTTTACCAAATATTTTTTAAATAAGGTTGATAAAATTGTAAAATAGTTATTAATGATTAGATATCTCATTGAAAGTATAAATTACATTAGTTATTATTTTCTTCAACTGCATGAATAATTTATAACAGCACACATCACAGCAAATTTTGTGAGAAAATGTGACGTTGACGTTTTTATAGTTTTGAAACAGCAAATACAATGGTATAAAGGGGACCAAGGTTCTTCTTTAATATCAGACGATACCTAAGGTGACGGGGGCTATTATTAATTTATTACAGAAATAAAATGTAAAACACCCTTCGTGTAAATTATTTTTTGTTGCATTTGGTTTTTGAAAGCTTTTCATTTTATCTGAATCACATGGAGTAAAATAAAGTAGTCAATCTTGCTTGATTTCTTCTAAAACTCCCTCATATCATGTTTTAACGGTTTGGAAACATTTTTTGTAAAAAACATCTATCTAAGAAATTTTGAAATACAGTAAACTAAGCAATTTTATGTGATTTTTGTTGAATGCCTACAAAATAATAAAAAAAAACATTATGTGGTATAAACTAACGCACAACGTATTTGATTTCTTTATAAAAAAAAAAACGAGAATAAACTATTCAAAATTTTGGAAATGTGCCTATGGTGTACTATTATCTTAGTTGTGATGTGTTAGCGGGCATTTGCTCCAGTTCTGGGGGAAGATGAGGAGATTATCGTGTCAGCAACTTCTTGCGATCTAAAAAGTTGAAAAGTTGTAGCGAATTACGGCTTTAATTGTCATTGACGGATCTAATACGAAATTCGTTGGTAAAAAACGCGGATTAATTCCGGGAGTTTGTTTTACGACCACATTTCATTAAAATATTTGCGTTGCAATAAGCACAACATATGTGCCACCAATTCAAAGCACTCCAAAGTATCAAATCTTGATAAAGTTGAGAGTTGGTAAACACAAATGAATGGAAAAGCACTTGAATATTTTTATTGTTATTGTTATTATCAGACACGAGTTTGAATTGGGCGCCGGTGGCGTAGCCAAATATCCCTAAATTGGGGAAAGTAACGAAACTGTCAAGTTTTTGTTTGGTGCTGATGTATGTTCGAAAAATCGGTTTTTTTCCCTTAATTCGCCCCAAATAGAAAATGTTTACGAACATTTAACGTTAATTTCGCCCGAACTCATCATGAATCGCGTAACAAACGGTGGGTTGCGCGCCCCAGCCAAGAGTTTGACTTTTGACATTTACAACTTTGTTTACTTTTAAGGCAATTTAGCGATGCCACCGTCCGTTGTGGACAAATCCAAAGACTGGCAGTTGGAGATATTGATGGAGAAGCTGCGCTCGAAGGCGTCGCAGTACAAAAGCTTGACAGAGATATCCAAAAATGTGCGAATGGCCATGCTTGTAGGTTATGTCATGTCTGGCACTGCCTCCATTGATGCCCTACTTTCAGGACAAGCGCTACGCGTTGGACAGCGTCGAGAAGAGCCAGCACCAGAAATGCCTCGACACTCTGCAGCACTCCATCAAAGTGACGTCCTTGCAGAGCATGATCGAGCGGCTGGAGAGCTTGACGCGGCAGCTGGGGCTCAAGTTCATGGTGGGCCCCTCGGGGGTGGAGCTCTTCATCTCCTCCGACATGTTCTACCTGGAGATAGTGCTCGACCAGACGGGGGCCGTCAAAGACGTGAAAGTGCACCATGACAGTAAATTGGAGCAACAGAGTTGCGCTGAGCTCGTCAATTGTTTATCTAGTGGCGATTTTGCCGATTTCACTGCCCAGTTGGAAGGTTTTGCCTCGATTTACCAGCTCAATGCTGAGAAAAAGGTCAAGTGTAAGGCGTTCACAGCCTTGCAGTCGCTGGAGTCTGATTTGAGCACCTTGGCTCACTTGCAGTCTTTCATGAAGGAACCTTTCAACCTGCTGTATAAGTCTCCGGTTGGGGTGCTGGAGAAGCGCCGAGGGGGACACCCCATGAAACTCACCTATTTTGTCTCTCCTTATGATTTATTAAATGTTGAGAAATGTGATATTGAACCTATTACTGTTGATACGATCGTTAGTAAAGCGCTGGGGTACAGTGTGACGGTGTGTATGGAAGGGTCCGCTACACATAAGTTGCAAACGACCACTCTCATCACAGTTAATAGGAATATTAACGGGAAAAGGTAAAAATTATTAAAAAAAATTTTTTTTTCTTTGAGGGAAATTTATTTTAGTACGCCGTCTTTTTCATCGCTAAGTAGCCAAAATAGTGCAGCAATTCCGGCCTGTTTTGTCCTCAAATTAAACAAACCAATGCCAATGTGTGTCAATTTAGTTAGACAAATTCAACAAGTTACTGAATTGGATACTATAGAACAATCAGCAACTCATCCGTTACTTAGTTTAATAGTACATCACGCCAGTGAAGGGAAAATGGAGTCTGGGAACAATAAGGGCCTTTTTGTGGTAAGTGGTTGGCAATAATATTTATAAAAAAATGGTCATGTTGACTACTGATTCTCCTAGTTTGCGGTACAAACTTTTCGAGAGCCAAAAAATGGTAAATAATCAAAAATAATCTACTTAATGAAGTTCCTCTGACATTAAAAAATTCTAAAATCAGCAATTTTAAACATAAATACAAAATGTTTCTTACAAAATGATTTTTCTTATGTGTTTTTTTGCTCTATAATTTTGTTAAATAGAATTAGATATTTTATTATTATTATATTTTTTATTTTTTTCTTCAATCAAATTGTTTATTTTTTTGTTATTTCTCATTTATTGTCTGGGTCAAAACCTTGATCAGCTTTGCTGTCTTTTGGTCCACTTTGTGGTAGGAACAACTCGTAGAAAATTTTAATTTTGTTATCGTATTTTTTTTCTTGTTGTAATTAATTATATTGTAACTGTTTTACTGCCACAAATAAATTATTATTATTATATTATTATTAAAAAAACAATTAATTTCACGTCAAAAAATAGTTAATTAACCACCTCAATTCTTGATATATAAGCAGCCATTTCATTTTAACGGACGGGACACTATAGATTTTTTACCAATTTTTATCACCAGTATCAGTAGAAGTGAATTTTTCTTTATAGGAACTTAGTACCAGTCAAACAATTTGCAACCTACAATAGTCGGAGCCACATTTGTAAAATTTGAAATATGAGCAGGAAAAAGAATACAAATTGGTGACGGACGGGACACAAAAAAGACCTTACATTTTTATCGCTAAACAATCTTTATAAAATTCTGTTAATTTAAAAGGCACTAATTCTAAGAATTACTTTATAAATAAATGGTAGATTTTGTTGAAACTTTTGAAACCACGATTAATTTACTTTTTGTTTACACATGGCGGATGGGACAAAAAAATCTTGTGTATGAAAATAACTCTAAAAAAATTATTTAGGCAGGTTTTAATTATTAAAGATTTTAACAATATCAAAATTAGACTGGAAATTAGAAACTTATGTCCTGTAATTGTTTTTTTTAATTAATAATTTGAATATTTAATAATATATAAATTAATGCTTAGTCAAGGCATCCCTAATAATTTCTTCGAACCTTCTCCCAAATACAACGCATTCTTTTTCTGGAGTTTGAGGGGGTTTCAAATTTGAAAAAAATCTCAAAAAATTCACACGTTATTCACAACCTATCCTCAGCCTCTCTACTAAAATTTAATTAATTTTAAAAATCTTAAAAATAAATTAGTTTTAGATTCACAAGTTTTAATAATAACACTAAATCTAAATGTGAAAAAAATATGATTTTTTTGTTTTTATTTTTTTTTATCAAATCTTTTCTTTTAAGATTAAGGACCAGTTTCGCATTATAATCCCTTTTTAGCACATTTTAAAATTCTAAAATCCACTCTCTGAAAATAACATCGTGTTTTTTTTAACTAGTTTAACTAACTTTGTTTTTTTAACTAAGTTACTAATAATACCTTATTTTTTTAATATAACTAATTCTGTCAATGAAATGAATATACGTAAATTAATTTAATTTACGTAATTGATTGATGCTTAAGCAAGGTATTTTTTACAGTTTCTCTGAAATTACCCCTAAAAGCATTCATCTTGGGCTCAGGAAAAAAGTTCAAAAAATACACACAATATTTACAACGCATCTTTAGCCTACCAATTCATCATACGATCACCTCTCGATGTGGTTGTAAAAATACCTATAAAAAAATCTTGAAGTTTTAAAACACACCTAAATGCGATAAAAAATGGAACTTTTTTTTATTGTTTTTATCGAATATTTTCGATAGACCAATTTCCCATTATACTCCCTTTTTAGCATATTTTAAAGCCCTTAGAGTTGCCTTAGTAGACTTTATCCAAATCAAAAAAAATTATCCGAATGAAATTCACTTTTTGACTTTTTCCGATAATCAATTCGTTGTAGTTTAATTGTTGACGTTACAGTTGTAAGTTTAATTTAATAAGTAGTTAATTAATTAATTTTTGATTAATTATTTTTTTAATTTAAGCAGTAATAAATTAACTTTCTCATGTGATGCGATAATTTTGCCGCTAAGTGTATCAAGGAGGGTTTATATCATTTAGTGATAATTTTTGGGATTTATTCTCGTGAAAATAAAGGATGGTATTGAATAACAAATCGTTACTCTTCAATACAACCCTTTATTTCCACGAATAAATCCAAAAAACGTATAACATGTATTATTTTTCAATGCTGTTGTAGGTTTTCTTTAAAATTTAGAAACATCCCTAATTTTTTTTGAGCACTTTATCTTTAAAATTGCGAGGTCTCAAAGAAAAACTTTGAAAATTTTGATTTTATTTACATTTGTAACAAATTTACAAAATTCTTAAGTTTTATTGCCAGTTAGTGGTGTTTGAAATAAGACTCGAAACATTTTTTTTCTTAAAAATAAAATAAAAACTCGCGATTTTACTCGAATTGTGCTTTAATTTTTTCAGACTTTGCCCGACCAAACACATTGTTATTTCATGACTGAAAACAAAAATATGGACGGCGTTTTAGTTTCAAGCATTCCATTCACCCACCCAGCACATGTGTCCCAAATTTTAGTAATCTTAAGACAACAAGCTCTCTTCAACACGATAATCGGCAGTTGTGTGCGTCCTAATAGCAAACAAGGTACAAAAACAGCCCATCTCACGTCGTCCATTTCTCAAATTTCGCGTTATTATTCTTCCAGATTTTGAAAATATGACCATGTTTGAGATAAGTGCCCTTTCCTGGACCCACATCTCCCTCTCCCTCGAGCACCCAATTGAAGAAAGCATGGCAACGGCCGAAATCGACCTCAGCGACATCTCCAACCTTGTTTGTAAAATCGTAAGTCCCGGTACACCGCCGCCGCCCAACGCCCCCGACACCGCCTCCGATCTAAGCACGAAAATTTTAAACCGGTGTTTTTCCATTCCGGTGACGATGCGAGCCGTCTTGAAACTATGGGAGAAACAAACCACTAAACGCCACTACAACGGACATGAAAATTTTAGTTTACCCCTCGGTTCCGGCGACCCTGGGGGTCACAAGGGGGCCCCAGGCGGCAATTTAACGGAATTCGGGGGGTTAGACAAGATCAAGCAGGAGCCCCTTGGCAACGGCAGCCACGGCATGATGATGCAAAGCCATCAAGGCATGTTTTTGAACGAATCTATGATCGCTAGTGCCAATTTTCCCAATTTTCAAACCAGTGAAAATATGCTCACTAGCATGGAGCTGACTAATATACTGGCAGGGGCCAACCAATCGGATAAAATGAAACGGCCCCACAAGCGCAAATCGGACGATTTGTGGAAAAACAAGCGAAAGTTGGGCGAGGGGGCTGACCCTGACCTTCTGGTCGAGACGTCAAGTAGCGACTCCACGTCGCGAAGTACCCCAATCTCGCAGGAGAATGAAATTGCGACCCCAAATTCGGGGTTGGGGTTTCAGTCGGATCTGGAGCTTATGAGTGGCTTAGATCCGGCGGATTTGTTGGCCGAGTCGGATAAAGTCGGCGGTGATTTTGGGGCCTTAGATGAGTTGGGGGATGTGGAGGAGATGTTGGCGGGGCCGTCGAGGCGGAAATCGCACGATCAGAAATCACCAACTATTATGATGGATTTGGGGGAGAAAAGTCTGGTACCACCAAGTGTTAGTATTACGCCGATTGCGAGTACTTCACCGGGGTTTAATCAGGGGGGTAATGCGGAAAAAAGGCCCGGGATTGAGATTATAGCACTTGCGACGTCAGCTGCGACTGCATTGCCCAGTTCTATTACGATTACGCCGATTACGACGTCGCAAAGTAAAGGGGATGAGAAGAATCGGGAGAAGAAGAGGAGCAAAAGTAGTTCGGATGATAAGGTAATGAGGATGGTTTCTACTTTGAGCCTTTTATTAAATTTCAAGTTTTTGCGTGTTTTTATTGAGCTAATTAAAACGATTGAAAATTTTTACGATTTTCTGGAATGCTTTCTTCTTTTTATCTTGGTTTCGTAACACTTTTAATCAATGAAATGCAAAGTTGTTTCTTTAATTTTTGCCTTTTTCGATTGTTTAAAGCGAAAAATCACAGAATTGGGTCGAAAACTTGTGTTTTTACATTATTTTCCTGCTTTACTTCATGCTTAAAACAGATAGTACTCACTTATTTTGCACAAACATGTTTAAAAATAACAAAAATACATCACGATTGACGTTATTTTGTTTCACATGTATTTAGTTCGTTTTTGAGCGAAATTGTGTCGAAAATAAGCTAGAAAACCTCGAACAAAATTGTTATTTTTAGCCTCTTCGGTTGTTTAAGCAAGTTTTTGAACTAAATTTTGCTGAAACAGGTGGAAAAATCAACAAATCACACAATCTTTGGCCTTTTTCAAGTGTTTTAATAGGTTTTACGAGCAAAGACGCAATTATTTCGCAAATTTTTTTTACTGCTAGCTGAAAAATTACAGAATTGGGTCGAAAACGTTTTCTACGCGTTTTACTAGCAGTTTAAACAGGTTTTTGTGGTATAGATTATAGGTTTTAGATTATTTTCTTCGTTTTAGTTCGAAAATAGTACTCACCTGTTTTGAATAAGCCTGCCTAAAAATTACAACAATAAGCCAGAATTGATGTTATTTTATTTGTTTCATTGAAATTTTTTTTTTGGCGAAATTGTGTCAAAAATAAGCCACGAAAACCAAAAAAAGTGTTATTTTTATCTTCTTCGATAGTTTAAACAAATTTTTGAACTAAATTGTGCTGAAATAGGTCGAAAAATCAACAAGCGAAAATTACATAAATCTTTGGCTACTTTGTTTTAGTAAATTTTACGGGAGAAACGCAATTATTTTGTAAATTTTTGTTATAAACAAACCGAAAAATTCCAGAATTTGGTTGTGTTTAAAGACACTTTTTTTACGAAAAGCTCACCAAACCTGGCTGAAACATTTACTAAATGTGATCCAAATTTATGTTATTTTGGATTATTTCTCTCACTTTAGTGTATGATTAACCAAATGATACTCATTTTGTTTTGCCATAAACATGTTTAAAAATAACAAAAACACATCGAATTGATGGTATTTTATTTTTTTCACGTGATTTAGCTTGTTTTTGAACGAAATTGTGTCAAAAATAAGCCAGAACAACAACTAAAAATGTGTTGTATGTTATTTTTACCCCTTCCGAAAGTTTTAGCAAGTTTTTGAATTAAATTTTGCTGAGAAATCACCAAATTAGGACGAACAGGGTATTATTTTTGCCATAGTTGCACGTATTTAAGTACATTTTTGTTTTTTTTTGTGAAAAATCACCAAAATTGGATCGAAATTGTCATTTTTACTTATTTCGGTAATCCGTTTTTAGACCAGATAGCCTTATTTGTTTTGTAAGATCTTGTCAAGATATATCTAGAAGACGCAAAAATAAATGCAAATTAATGGTATTTTGCCTGTTTCACTCATTTTTCTTCATTTTGATCAGAATTTAATCGAAAATACGTATTTTTTTATCGAAGTGTTATCTTTGCCTTTTTTGAGCGCCTCAGCAGGTTTATGTAGTCAAAAACGCTATTATTTCGGTAAAAACAAATCGAAAAATGACAAAATTAAACCGAAAATTGTGTTAATTCTGCCTTTATCTGGCGTTTAAGCACAGCTTGCAAAAAATAGCTGAAAATATCCAAATTTTACCGAAATTCATTTATTTATTTAAAATTGTTTGTATCTATTTAGTTCGTGTTTGAATTAGATACTGTTTTATTTTGCATGAAGTCATCAGAATTTGCCTAAAAATCATAATCACGCATCCGAGTTTATGATATTATTTATTTCAAGTGATATAGCTCAAAGTGCTTGAGTCAAAAATAAGCCAGAAAAACAAAACAAAAAACTGTTATTTTTAATCTCTTCGATGGTTTAAGCAAGTTTTTGAACTGTGTTTTACCGAAACTGACCGAGAAATCAACAAGTTAAACAATCTTACTTGAGTTAGTTCGTTTTTGAGCGAAATTTTCATTCGTTTAAGCAAGTTTTTTTTAAGTATTTTTTTTAACTAACCAAAAACTCAACAAACTAAATGGAGAATTATATTATTTTACCAAAATTTCATTAAAAAACAAAACGAATAATCGCCAAATCAGGCCGAAAGTGGCGTTATTTTTGCCTTCTTCATGAGTATATTGTTTTAGGCAAGTAATTAGATCGAAATTGGTATTATAGCTTATTTCGAATGATTAATTTCGTTTTAAGACCTAAAACTTATTTGTTTTGTAAAATTTTGATCAAACACGTCAAAAAATCACAAAATAACTTGAAATTTCATAGTATTTTGGCTGTTTTACTCAATTTTGTTCATTGCGATCGAAATTTTGTCAAAATTACGCCAAACTAAAACAAAAAATTTTAACGAAGATTTATCTTTTTTAATTAAAAATCTCAGATATATTGTGAAATGTCACTAACAACCTGAAAACCATCATGTAATCAAAAATTACATGTCTCAGTAAGTTTTGCAATCAGGAACGCAATTTTTTGTCCAAAACAATTCGAAATATCACAAAATTATGCTGTTATTTGTTGCCTTTTTTGCATAGTTGGGCACATTTTTGAGCTAAAAACCCAAGATTTTTGTAAAACTGCTAAAACTTTTCCGGCTCCAATCTTTGTATTTTAAAGTAATTTCTTTATTGTGGTTAGCAGGCCTGACCCGCTTTCGATAAAATTTCACAAATTTGTTGATTTATTTGTTCACTTACGATTTTTTCCTGATTTTCCCGTTAAAGGGGCGTCTTGAGAAGAAGCGTAAGCGAAAACGCGACGAGAGCCCGATGGGCCCCCCGGACAAGGTGCCCCCGAAGCAGGACCCCCTCACCAAACCGGTCACCGTCAGCATAAAACCGGCCGAGTCTCCGCCCCTCAACATGAGCACCCCAACAAGCCCCAGCATGATGCGAAAATTCAACGCTTCGCCCACTCAAAATCGCAATATTTCCATGAGTGGTAAACTAAGCCCCAACCTAATGAAACCCACTCTCAAAACGGGCTCATCGCATCACAGTCCTAAACACTCCCCAGCCCATGTTCCCAGTAGTCCTAAACACATAATTCCCGGTATTTCGAGTCCTAAAAGCCACGGTACTTCCCCCAAACACCCTTCGACGAGTGGTTCCGGTAAACCGAGCATGTCCACATTGAAAAGTGCCGCGAACTCACCGAAAAATTCCGATTCTAAGACGAAATCCACCTCGAAGGATTCGTCCAGAGACAAGGAGAAAAAAATTTCGGGTGTGTTTAACGTTGCGTCGAAAAATAAATCATCAGTGAAAGTGAAACCGTTGGACTTGAATACTGAAAATTTGAGCGGGGTTCAGGACGGGTTACCGTCACCCAGTTCCACGGACTTGTCAAAATCAGCGACTTCGAATCAAGTGAGGAACCGAAAAGGCTCACTGTCTGCCATTGTCGATAAGTTAAAGTCGGCCCAACATTGCGATGGAGTCACCGATTTGAGTAGCAAGGGGGCTAGTAGTGGAGGAAACAAAGACAGAAGTGGGCAAGTTTCAACGAAACTAAACGAGGGAAAAAGTGGGAAAATCGGTGAAACGAAAAATTCGGAATATATGGTTAAGCCCAGTTCGGACGGCATGAAAATCACAATAAATAAAACCAGAAGTAAAGAAAGTAAAACAAGTGTGAGTAAATCAGGCTCAGGGTCGCCCAAAACTCACACGGGGTTAAAACCGGGGGTTAACAGCGGCCCTGCGTCGAAAAAACCCCAACATTTGGGGCAAAAACTTGTAAATTCGACAAGTGGCCCCAATTATTCAAGTTTGAAGAGTAAAGCCCCTTCGGGGGCTAAACTATCAAGCGGGCCTTCGAAACTAACAAAACTGAGTAATTCACCGAAAAGTGCGACCGATTTGAGCCGAAAAGACCGCCCAAAACTGAACAAAAGCAGTTCAGAGAAGTCGATTTTCACGTCGAAGGATGGCCGAAAATCGAGTCCGACTTCAAACAGGGACGAGAGTGACGGTATTTACAAGATGTCGAAAATGGATCATTATAACCCACCTTCGATTGTCGAGGGTTTAATGACAGTGCGTCAATTAGACAAAAATTTCCAAATACCGAAACTATCGGCACGTGCATCAGTCGACGACAAAAAACCGAAAGTAAGTTCGGATAATTTAAACAACATCAATCGGACTGTCGATACGAAAATCTTCGATATGATGAACAAGTCGGACCTCAAATACCCCCTCGCCCTCCCTCAAAAAACCTTCGACAATGCGGTCGATGTCAAATTGAGGAACAACGTCACGCCCCTCCCTAGCTCTAGTCCAAAACTGAAAGACGAAGACGATAAAAAGGACCAACCCCAGAACCTCGCCCAGACCAAGGACGACTCCGCCTATAAAGTGAATTATCCAATCGCGGTGTCCAAATCGGTGCTCCCGCCCATTTCCGAACCCCTCAACCTCTACACGAAGAGCATCGATTTGACGTCGAAGTTCGTGGCGCCCGCCCCCAAAGACGATAAAAAGGACGTGAAGAAGAACGACGATGTGCTTTTAGACTTTTCGGCGGCCGGAAAAATCGATAAGGGTGCAGCCGTGGTTACGTTTCCCCAATCGCCTTCGGTTAGTGTTCATATAGTTAAGTCACCGGCGCCGTCGCCGTTGATCGCACCAAGTCCACATTCGGCCTCGCCGTGTATCACTGACGATGAGTTGATGGACGAGGCGGTGATAGGTATAGGAAAATAGGACACGGCCGGTAAGGTAGGGCACGACCTAATCTCAAATTCGGTGTAAATAGGGAGGTTAGGTCTGCGAGTTTGTGCGCGCGCCTCGTATATACAGTGCGATTGGTTGAGTGTGATCTGCGTCTTCCAGTTGAATTTTTAAAACGAAAAGAGAAAACAACCGAATTAAGCAATTCCTTAAACAATTCAGATTTGTGTTGCCTAGGGTGACCAGATTGGCCTTAACAAAAAACATGTGTACTATATTATTCAAATAAAAGAAATATCAAAATTGTTTATACCAAAGAAAATAATTATAAAACACAATCTACAGTTAGGTTGGCATTACCATAAATAATAGCCGTGCAGTTTGTTAGTGTCCATTATGTGCAAGTAACGTAGTCTTGGCTAGAGTTCCTATATAGGAACTCTAATTTTCACCACAATGATTTTTTAAATAAAAAACCAGATATAGTATTTTTATAGTATTTGTTTTAATTAAGGTTGGTGCAATTTTTTCCCTGGCAAAAAAACAGTTTAAAATTTTTTTTTTAAATAATTTTGGATGTCGTTCCACAACGGGGCATCTTTTAACGGTATCCACGCTAAACACAAGAAATTAGTGAAAGGATGTGTCCATTTTCCATAAACAAAAAAAATATTTTTTAAAATATCAACTTCTTTTGTCATACCTTCGGCTGTATACTTTAAAAAAATATTTTTCATTTGTAACGGTAGAAATTTTTCTTGACTAGTCTCTTCAAGACCTACTTTGACTATTATCAAAATATTCATGATTTCAATTAATAAACTGCTGTTTTTTCCATAGACTTTCGTAGGTGGATATAAAAAATGGTACAAAAATCAAAAAATCGCAAATTTAATTAATAAAACATTAAAGTTCAGTTCTTTAATATTCTTTCCATTTACCTTGATTATACAATGTGTTTTTAAATGATTTTCATCTAGTCGTCTGTGATTTTCTCATGTAAAATCAGAAAATGTCTCTTCATAGAACTAATGATAGGCATTTAGACATCGAACGAAATTTAAAAAAAAATTCGTTAAATTTTACAACTGACTTAACATTTATTGACAGAAGATTCAATTGAGTAGAGCGGCACGATTTTTTTTTACATGTAACCCAATTTCGAAATTAGCTAGATGAGAATCATTTAAAAACACATTGTATAAATAATCTTGAGTTGATCTAGCATCTCTTAGGTTTAATCGTTAGATTTCTGACAATTGTTGTATTCATTAACAATTCAAAAGTTTAACACACAAGAAAATTTTGGATGTACCAGTTTTTTGTCCACCGATGTGCTTGGTTAAGTTAATTAGAAAAAAATGTAATTGGAGCTCGAGTATGATCGTTTAGACAAAAAATGTGATTCTAGACCCTCATTAACAATTTTCTCATGAACTTTAAAAGTGAGAATTAAAGAAACAAAGAACTACTTCAGCAAGAATGATAGTAATTTGATAATAACAAGATTTTGTGTTTTTATAAAAAATAACACAGGTGTTCAAGAAAAGTCTATTAATAATAATTAATTAATTTAACATCCAAAATCTGTTTTCATCTGCACTATTTTCACCAAGATTTATTATTAATTCTGAAACTATTACTTTCAGGTGCCATTCATTACTTAAATGTTAGCTGTTTCAAAACTATAAAAACGCCAACGTCGCATTTCACCAAATTATTTTTTTAAATAGATTGATAAAATTGTAAAATAGTTATTAATGATTAGATCTCTCTAATATAAAGTGCATGAATAATTTATAACAGCCTATTTTGAGAGAAAATGCGACGTTTGCGTTTTTATAGTTTCGAAACACCTAATAATTATCTTCATTTGTCGTTACACGCTTAACACATGTTACCAAATTTTAATTTCAATTAGAATTTTTCTATTCTTCTAAGACGTGACGTGCTGCTTTTCCAGCCAAGGACTTCGTCAGTTTCTTATTTAAATGTTCGGCAGTTACTGGACATTTTGCCGTCAAGTGGAAATTATAAATAATAATATTTTTGAAATTGTTCAATTCAAATGGTTCAAATTAGTAATTGTACCTTTTCCATGTCGTTTTGTTGGTTAACTTATCATAGGAATTCCTTTGTAACATTTTTAAACTATTAGCATCTGTAGAAATACCAATGTAACTAGAAGTCTGAAAAGCAAGACAGCTACAATGATAGCTTGTGATTTTGTTCGCGCACATTTTCTTTTGCCAAATTCGAGATAGGTAACACTTTTGTAATAACTTGATTGTACAATCATTTGAGCGAAAACTAAAGTTCCTTCTGCTTCTGCTATTAACTCTTCACCATTTGAAATCGTAACACAAAAGTTTCTGCACCACTATTTTTTTATTTATGCTTTCCTGTGCCTAAATGTTGCTCCAAACCTAGAGCACCTTTTTTCACAGTTGAAAAATTTTGTGATTGGTTACACAGCTTTTAATTCATCTTCAAATTTACGTTTTGTTTTAGGCATAACTGCAATATTAAGTTGAAATTTGTATTTCTACTACAAATAATAAAGACCTCACCTTAGGATGTAAATTCGATCACCTCATAAAAATTGTCAAAATATTGTTAAGGCCGTTAAAACTTAAACTTGAAGCCTCCATATACAGTGATTTTTTTCATACCATTTCTAAACTTATGTAACTTTTTATACGATAGTCTCAAAATAGCAAAATTTCAGCGAATAGAGAACGTTTTACTATAAAATTCAGTTAAAATTTATGTTCATAAAAAAGGACGTCTGGCCACCCGAGTATTGCCCAAAAATCTTTTTTGTGAGTAGAAAACGACCGAATTAGTTTTTAAGATCGCACTGTATATGACTTGCGATGTCGGTAAGAGCGACGTCTGCGTTACCGGCCCGATTAACCCGACTCGGCGCTGTAAATATGATTTTAACGGTGTAAGAAAAATCACCGTCAGTATTAGTATGAATTTCGGGTTTTCTCTTGTGTATATTTTATGCATTTTAATTTTTTATCAAGCACTGGTATTACGTTATGTTTTTTTCTTTCTCATAATTTTCCTCTCTAGCATAAAATGTTCGTAGGGAATTTACTAATGAACAAGTTTGTTGTAAACATAAAATAATGTAAAGCGTAGGTACAATTAGGTAATCGCAATTACATAAATATTTATTGAAAGAAAAAAAAAAGAATTATTTTGTGTTGTGCATATCATAGTACAAAACAGAGCGCTCGAGAGAGTTAATTATCTCCAGGAGTGGCGTAACATAATTATGAAATTCTGTATAAAATAGATTATTTATAATAACTTATGTTTTTACCAATGTGCCTGTCTCAGTTTTGCCACAGCTTGGATGAAATTAGAATGACTTGCGTACAAATCCAATTTTGAGTCAATATCAACCCACTTGACGTTTTTAGCATCATCCCCCGCCTGTAGTTTAAATTTCCCGACAGTTTCGTTATTATCATCGTGGAAATTCACAGCTACGGTCTCCATCCATGCATTATCAGTGTTTCTAGGGTCGTCCACATAGCCCTTAAAAATCTCCTCACCCTTTGAGAAAAACCCCTCAATCAATTCCTCACTCATCTTGTCTGTATTTTCCAAACTGTTGAACGCTTCTTCCAGAAATTCCCGTTTTAAAGTCTCGCTGATTTTCTCACCTGGATCGACCATTCCTCCAGGAATGGCCCATTGGCCGCAATCCCGTCTCTGGATAGCGCAGAACTGCAAAATGGGCCTAAACCAACACGTTAATAATTTCCAAAAATAACAATTCACAATTTTGTCTCTCGATGCAATTCTTTCGGTGACTTCCACCGTGTGACAATAGGATCAGCGGCATGGTTGGGGCCCCATTTGCCCAAAACCCCCCGTCCGGCCAGGCCGGTCCTGCCCTCGGGATTAAGTGGGCGCCCATCAACAATTTTATAAGGGCCGGTGTGGCTCTTACGGTTGATTGTACCGTCAAGGTTGTTCCATTTTGGGTGGAAATTTGGGTCGTCTTTAAAAAATTACGATTATTTGGTTTGGTTAAAGTTGGAGGGTACCACAAGGGGGGTCCGCCCATGGTTTGTTGCGCAAGACAGGGGCGTCATAGTTGGGGGGCGTATAATTTTCGACCGGTACGGCCCAGGGTACTTGGGCATCGGTGAGGACCAAACGGCGGATTTCGCTAAACGGGTAAAGGCCGGTCCTGCATTTTATGTGCACCATTTTTGAGGTTAGGAAACTAATTATAATGAGGCGTTCATGAGATCATTCCACTTGGATTCGTACTGTTGGTTGCCTATTTAAGTAATTTTGAAAATTAAATTAATTATGCTCTGTGAAGAGTGGGAGAACCGCCATATTGATTTGTCATGCAGATGTCCAACGTGTTCTAGAGTAAATTGTTTACATCGTATTTTGAACATTTTTAATGAGAAAATTAAAATTGTAAAGCAGTGTTGATGACTTTTGACAGCATTTACATATTGTGATTTAAGGGCATATCACGTTTAAATGTTGTACAGTCCGGGACATTTCTATTTGAACATAAAAAATTTGAATTTTCTGACATTTATACGTGTATTCAGCGTCTATGTGAACAAAAAATGTTCTCTCTCTCATTCTATGGTCCTTGAGCTTTAATAACAGGGACATTTTTTAAATTGGTAGCATTAGAAAATGACAGTAAACAGCTGACTGATGTAAACAATAACACAATAACAAAGGAAATGTTATAATTTTAATCTATATAACCAGTGGCTGCTTTAAAAGTGTGTACTAACGGGATAATAACATATTTACGCAAGTATTTTTGAAGGTAGAAACATTACTTGTCATATAACAACTACTTAGATTATATGATGAGACGGGAATGGCACAACACAGAATTGCAGTCAGTGATTGTGCTGGAGAAAGCTGCTGTGACGTACTGACAGTACTGACTCGCTGGTTGTACGATTTGTGCAATTTGTGATATATTTTGTGTGAAAAACTGGAAAACAAAGTGCATACCTGCATAACCTCACTTATCGCAGTTTTGCACATTTTGATGATGGGAATTGCGGTTCAAGTAATTATGAGTTATAGATGGAGCTCACTGTTTACTTCAAAGTAAGTTCACGACATTTACAGATACTTCCTTTATGTTTTTGTCTTTTCTGGTGTAGAGGGTTAACCTTTCTATTTTCATATAAAATTCAAACCAAACGAAATCGAAAAGCTTAATATTGTCATGTTTTTTATTAATTATTAAAAAATTTATTTCAAAAATCACAGATAGTGTTTATAATTTGCAGCTGAAGCTTTTTGGGTCCACTTTTTTCGTAGTTATTTCCTGGTAGCCACTCTTGTTTCAAGCAGAAAGGGTGTAAAGTTAAAAATAATCCCATAAAATTGTTAATATAACTCCTTTGCACTGCCATGGGGTATTTGAAAACTTACGTTTAACAAATACGTCACAAAGTCTCAGCCATAGAATATAGTAGTTATAGAAAATCAAGTAACACGTAATTCACTGGTCGTCAAAATTTCGATAATAGCGCCATATCCTGGTAGTATGAGGAACTAAAATTGGCGGCAAATTTAAATATTTTATTATTTACACAATTAATTTAATTTTTTTATTTTTTTACAATTTAAACACACATAACCGATTTTATTGAAAATCAGTTAAATGTGTTTAATTGCAAAATTTTGTTAGTATTATAAATATAAAGAAAAAATAAATATAATGAATGAAAATAATTTATTAATAAATTAACGTTTCACAAATTATGAAAATATCAATTATAAGAAATAAATGTCGTGTTTGGCTTCCACATATTAATTTGGCGACTTCCTCACCCTCAAAAAACGGTTATTTAACATTATTTTGTAACTTGGAAAAAAATTAAAGAACTAAATAAGTAAATACGGACCCTAATAAGGTACTATTGGAGTTTTAGACATGTGCCCAATTCAATTTTCACAGAAAAATAGTGCTTTTAATAGTTTGTGCAAACATTTCTTGTATGTTTTCGTGTTGGTAGTAGGCTCACGTAGATGACTTTACAACAAATTTACTTATATGAACTTATTATGCGTAAGAGGTTTTTCTGATTTTAATGTAAGGACTCCACTTTGGTGGATTCAGGAGTTCTAAGTTTCCTTGAAACTTAACGGGAAAAAGGAGGGAGTTAAGATACGTTTTTGTGGCTTTTGTACAAATGAATGAATGAACGCGTGTATTAAATAAAAGACACTATGTGCAAGGTAGAAGTCTTAAACGGTGTCCATCATTGAAGTCCACTTGAAAAATGAAATTTGGTTTAAATTCTCAAAGTTATTTTTGGTGCCCAAGTCGATTTGTTTCTGGATAGCTTTCACAAGTAGAGAGATGCACTGTTTCCAGAATCATGTGTTCCAGCCAGCCAGAAGTTGTTTAATAAACGTTGTAGGTTGCCTTTTAAGTGTATAATAGGTCCACACCAGAGCTGGAGATATGTATTACATAGTATTTTTGGTGGCAAAAAAATCCCGACTTACCAAATTTTAGCCTTCGAAAGTTCAAAACTTAAATGTTTTTGAGATTACTTTAGGAGTAGATAACACCAACAAACGAATCCAAATAAAAATAAAGAGAGAAAACCACGAACACAACACGTAGCAAAATAATTCAAATTGGAAATTGAAACATTTAAAATTGAAAAAACTTTTTGACACCGTTGAATGTAGTGTGACATTGCGCGCCAAAGGTTGCTTAATATTTTGGATTTTTGGATAAATTCGTGGATTTAATTTGAAATCACACTACCAAAAGATGGCATGAGTAGTTTCTATTAACGACCGTGCCACGTACCCTAAATTTACAGAAATCTGCATAAATAACGCACGTGGCGCCGCATGTTGATAGTATGATTTAATAAACCGTTTTTCCTATGCCGCTTGACTAACCCTGGTCTCAGCCATCGTCGAAAAACATAATAAGGGCTTTATAACAAGAAGCGCTTTCTGATTTTACTGTGGACGTGTTGAAGAATAGTGTGAAATATTGCGAAAAAACAACTTTTACTCTTGTTTACATTTTAGTACGTCTCTATCTGAGAGTAGTCGTCTTGTATAAAAAATATAGCCTACTAATAAAGGAAATTAAAGTGTTTTTATTTCTGGGTTGCCCCCAATTCCACTTTGCCGTTGCCTGATAATCAAGACACTGATAATGAAATTGGTGTAAGTGCATCGAATACAAACGTGTTGAATAGATGAATAAAAGAGAGACAACTGCTTTTTTCAAAAAGGCCATTTCAAATTTATTCAAAAAACACACCCCCATTGAAAATGGTCCATTCACGATGAAGTTTGGCTTCCTGCATGACATAGGTCTCGGACACCAATCTCACTGTAAATGGTCTAAATTGGTCTTGCATCTCTAAGACATGGACTCACTGAGAGCGACTTCTGCAGTAGGCTTGAGACTTGCCTGCCTGTCTCGCAACAATCTCTGCATTATGATTCCAAATCATTCTATAAAACGCTGTCAATTACAAGCCATGATATGAGGCATGAGGCCGTCTCAGTGTATGTCTTGTGGTGTACATTGAAACTGGTTCTTAAAGAACCCATTCACAATGAGATCTGCTTCGCTACATGCGGCGCGACAGGACTCAAAGACTAATCCCAAAAGACACAAAAAAACTGACACAGTTTCATCATTTTAAGCCATTGACAGCGTTTTCGAATGTTGGTGCAAAGACTTGTCGCGAGGCAGGTTTCAGCCTTCCGCCAACGTCAGTCTCAGTGAAACCCTCTCAAAGTGATCTCAGCGAAAACCATTCACAATGAGATTGGTCTATGAGGCCTATGTCGTGCCGCATGCAGCGAGATATGTCTCATTGTTAATAAAAATAGGGCCTTTTTGTTGTTTAAAGTCGTTTTTTAAAACTTTTGTAGCAAATTTTACTGATGTGGCAGAGAGGGGGCATGCAATTGGAACATGACGATGACCACCCTAAAAGGCACTTCGAGGCTTTTATGGCCTTTTTAATGCAAATTTCAACTTTAAACCTGACAGTCATACCAAGGTCAAACATAACCTCAACAGTAATCCAGCAACGGTACTTCAAAGCATTTGAAAGTTTCTCCATTTGTTTGTAAGTGTTCTAGTTGGTACATTTTGCTGTACTTTACTACAATAAAGAAATATTTAAATTTTTATTATTGTTTACGTTTGTCATCTGTCAAACACATCAAACAACCAAGTTCCCTAAATTTGAGCTCTTATCTAGTTTTTGTGCTCTATATAGTCTCGCGTCAAGGTATGCGCTATGACGTATCTCATATAGAAATGTCCCGGACTATAGATGACTTTTATAGTTTAATTTGTTCTACTAGATTTTAATTTGCATAACGGAATAAACATACTAACTAAAATATATAAAAAATACTTCAAAAAAATTTAAAAAAACATGGCTAAGTTTCTGGTGAAAATACATTTCATTCTTTGGAGGTAACCCCAAGAGGGTTGGTGCAACAACATTCAATAAATAGTCAAGTAAAAGGTGTTCTACCTGCCTCGGAATTTTCTAATTTGTATTTATTTTCTGAGATAAGTATCGAGGGAGTCTCGTTTTAAAAAAATTCCTATATATTGATTAAAAAAGGGGAAGTTTAAAACCAAAAGTAGTTACATTTTAGAGTTTGTTTTTTTTTAATTCTTTTGTCAGTTGTCACCCTTTTTAAATAGCACTCTTTTTTTGGGAAAGGGGAAAAATTGTCGATGCGTTTTTAAGTTAGAAGTGTTTCAATTTTTTAAAGTTTCAATCCTAGTAGCTTTTGATTTTAAGCACATTTAATTTAAACAAACAGTATTTCGATATTGATTGCAAGGGTAAAGTTTAAAAACCAACATAAAATATGCTTATGTTTAGGCTTTATTCCTTAGTCGCTGGCCAATTCTTTAACCTTTTAAATAGCTGTCCCTACTTTTTGAAATATGTTTAGAAAGGAGGGAAAAACTTATCTAATCGTAGAGAATAGTTAATAATAAATACGAGTGCGAAAACTTAAACTAAAAGTTCAAGGACTCTCTTTTAGTATTAACAAAATAGTAATACGTATTTCGACAAAACTGTCTCCAGGGAAGAAACGGCTTATTTTAGACTAAGGGGTTGATAGGCAAACATTTTCTATTGCAATAACCCCATAAAGTGTGGTAACATGTTTTTGGAATGCTTTTGTATATTAAAATTTTTATTTTCCTGTAATTATAATTTTCTCCAAGTCAACCTTGAAATTCAAAAGTGCAATCTCGGTGATTTTTTCGCGCGCCGTCTGCTGATTGGCTAAAAGTAACGGCGCAACTAACCATGTTCATGGGGTCGCTTCACTTGGATTAGTACTGTTAGTTGCCTAATTAGTTGATTTTGAAAATTATAAATCAATTATGCAATTCGTGGGTGTGTTTACAAATTAATCCGATTGTTTAATTAGCTTAAGTGGATTTTTTGTCGTTGGGTGTGGGAGTAACGGGAAGTTTGAAAAACAACTAGACAGTGATCGTGTGTTTATTTTACAAATAATTTATTACAAAATAATGCTACAGAAAATGGCAGCCATCTGCTACAACTTACGACATTAATCAATTACTTTTTATAAATAGCCCTAATAAATCGTAAAAAATACTTCTAAAGTGGTAACTAGATTCGTAACCAAGAACAGGACTGATTGGTAACGTAGATTACAAAATATCAGTCACGAATTGATTGCACATTTTCTTTGTATCAATTTTATGGGAGGGATTAGTGATGTGATCAATTTGGCACTTTGAGTATTAATTTTCCTAAGTAGACCATGCGGGCGGGGCTTGGCCTAGCCCCGCCCCTGTCTACTCCCCGAAAACCTGTGTGCGAAATTACTTAAGTCGGGTTGCATCGGCAGACACAACACGACGGAAATAGGAACCAATCCATAAAAATGCCCTTGCAGTCGTTATCCGGGTCGTAGGCCAGTAGGCGGTGCCACTTGTACTTCTGCTCGCATCCGCAATCGCCCGAACAACGGTTCGTCCTCACTTTACTAAAAAAAGTGTGAAAAATATGGATAAATTTGATTGGCAATACTTACGCGCAGACTTCTTGATGTATCGCTTGCTCGAAATGCTGCGTGTTGACGATGGCCCGGATTTTTCCGGCGGAATTCGAGGCCCAATAGGGCGTCACAATTTCGACTTTGCTCTCGCAGGCGTCGATTCGGCCGCTTTCTGAGCTCTGGTTGTTGCGAAAATTCTGTCTCGTGTTTCTGATTTGACTAAAAAATGAGTCTCCGCCGGGTTTTCCTCCCGGATCCGGTCCGGGATCGAAGTGCAGGTCCGGGACGCCCGGTTTTGTTGATCTTTTCCTTTTCCGGCCAGGTCCGTATTCGCCGCCGGGACTTCCCATGTCGAACTCTCCGTACATCCTCTTCATCAGTGCCTTGTTCTCGTCTATGAATAACTCTATACGATCTCTGAAAAAATCAACGTCATTGCAGGAATTGATGACGAGATTGACTCACAATGGATAGGAATTTCCTGCCGTTGGGCAGAACAATTGCTGGTGACGTTTTATGCAAGGGACGCCGCGAATGTACTCGCCGCGTAATTCTAAACCTAAGGCGACGGATAACGCCGTCCATAATATCTGAAAATGAAAAAAAAATTCATTAAATAATCATTTGTTGACAGGGTTTTTCTAGTTTTATCGTCCGCCTTAAAATAAATGCAAAGTGTGTTAGAAAGATTTTCATCTAGTCGTCTGTGAATATCCCATGTAAAATCAGAAATGCCACTTTACATAACTAATGACAGGCATTTAGACACCGAACATTACCATTCTCTATTTATTAAGCTTCGATAATAAAAGTGTTTTCTTCAATGTAACAATTTAGTCGCATTTTAACGAAATTTTTTAAATTAATTAATTGGCAATTTCACAATTGACAGTTTTGACATTTATTGAGCAGAGCGGCACAATTTTTTTTTTACTTGTAAACTAATTTCAAAGTTAACTAGATGAGAATCATTTAAAAACACATTATACTTCTAATAGCATGAAAACAAATCTTTATATCGGAAACAATTTAATTTGATCAATGAAAATCTTTACATAAATACAAAAATAACGTTAATTAATGTGTTATTAGTTTATAACAGCATGCTAAAAAATAACATCCTGTTCTATCCTAAAATGGTATTTTGTATGTCAAAATACCTAATGTTAAAATTGTGTTAATTTATTCTCGTACTGTTTTAAAGTTAAAATTTTAAAGAGTGCTAATAGCATAGCTTTAAAAAATTAACAGGGGTATTAAATAATTGTTAAACAAAAATGGTAGCACTCGCAAGAGTCATTAAATTTGTAACAATAACACAATGTTATTATTTTTTCACAGTCGAATTAATAGAAACTAACACGATGCTGCAAACCCGAGAGAAAACTAAAAACCAAGACATAATCAATAATAATTGTGGACTTAATTCAAAAAGTTGGTGAAGATATTAAATTTCCTACTAATTTTAAATAAATATTTATACACTCTGCTCAGAAATGATTGTTCATCAAGTCACCTATGAAATTTAAATCCAATGTGAATACCGCCAAAGGCTTTGAACCCAAAGATGAAAGAATACACAACAAAAATCACAAAAATATAAAACACAAATTAATACAAGCCCGACTCTTAAAACAACTTTGCCGAAAAATAAAAAGCTAATTAAAAATGTTGAAAGAAATGACAGCACTCGGAAACTACAATAGTCATTTGAATCAAGCAACACATTGAATTTGAATTTCATAGTCTATACTTGATGAAGTACACATTGAACACATTGTACCTATGAAGTATTGAACACCAATACATGAAAAATGAGAAAATTTTTGTGGAAGATTGGGATCAACTGGTTAATTTTCTTTAAGAACTATCCTCTTTGTTATTTTTGAACGACGCACGATTTTCGAGAAAAACGAACTTTTTCTTAGTCGTCCATTAATTTTAATTCCGAAGTCAAAAAAAATCCTGGGATTTATTCTATTCTCTGTCTTCTGCCCTCTGTAGCAATTTTCTACTACTTTCTGTTTTCTGTTTGTCTTTTCTCCTCCCTATTAGTCTATTCTACATTTATTTTATGTCTTCTATTTTCTGTTCTATACTCTATTCTCTATCCGAAACTGAATATTGGAAAGTGTAGACTGATCCAAAAAATCTGTTGGCAACAGACTAATTTTTTTCTGGATCAGACTGTTTGGCTCAATTCTTTATTGTTAATATAAGGGGTTTCCAATGTCTTCTTTTTTTGTTCCTGTTTTTAAGTTTGTCTTTTCTTCTTTCTATTCTACATTATCCTTATTTTTTATTAATTTTCTCTTTTAATATGCTTTATTCTCTTTAATTATTTATCTCTGTCATACGAGTATATACATATAATTATTATTTATCTAAGAGGTTTTCAATTTTTCTATCATTTATCTTCTTTAACGTGTCTCTATATCTTTTGTCTTCTTTCTTTTCTGTTCTTGGTTTCTGTATCACTGTTCTCTTTCTTTCTTCCTCTTCCTTTTCTCTTATTTTTTGTTCAGTCTTCCTGTCTTTCATTCTCTATTCTTTCTTAAATTCTACTTCTGTTATCCTTTCTGTCTTCCTTATCTAGCATTCCTTTCTGTTTTCTACACTTTCTCATCGCATTTGTCCTCCTTTCTCTGTTTCCCCCAATCAGGAAGCGTTTCCAGGCATAGATCTATAGAAATCGTTTTTCTTACATTAACTTAATAAGAATCTGTGACTTAAGAAGTTACCCCCCAAAATATTTCAACGTTTTTTCCAGATATCGTGTTTAAATTTCAGATATCTTTGTTTAAAATTATATTTCTTCGAACAATGAATTAAAGATAATATCTTTATGAAGATATTAATGATATTATCTTCATTAGGATCCCAAGAAATCCCAATGTATCGTTTAGTTTGGTATTCATAATAAAAAATTGACAAAATTTCAAAAATCAGTACATTCACTGTTTTTTATTTTATTAATACTTTTTGACCAGGACAGCATTTACCTACAGAAAAGAATAATGTCCTGGATAAAGTAGTACGGTTAGGTGACGGTTAGTCATCTTATTCTAAAATTTTATGGACTTTTCCAGATTATGTTGAGCCCTTAAGCCCTTATTTCTTGAAGACCTCAAGCATTATAAATTGTTATAGGTAATGAAAACAGCGTAAAATTCTTATGTTTATCAAAGTCAACTTAAAAGAAATTTGTTGACTCAACATTAATTTAATCAGTAAATAAGTTTATTTAATTCTAATTAGGCAATTAATAATTGCAAACACCAAATTGGTAATAGATGCTGGTATATTTTCTTGGCTTGTTTCATTAATAAGGTGACTCATTTTATTCACATATTTTCGTTATTTTATGTTCACAATTTTACAAAAATACTGTGGACACATTTTCAATGTTATTCAAATTTCCGTTGAATTACCTATTTGTTTGGGGTGCATTTTCATCAAATCCCGCTTCACTCATTCTTAAAAGAGACGTATGTATTTTCTAGATTGAACTTTCTTTGCTCCAAGTCTATTAAATCTCCGAATAAATCTCTTTCTTTTGTGCTGTCACCTCTTCATATTTCTTAGCTCTTGCTTTACGTTTCGTTTTTATTAAATTTTAATTTAATTTAAACATTTAAAAGTAGAATTATCCGTTGTCCTTTCCAGAGTGTTCGTTTTTTTAGCACACACACGTCAAATGGTTTTCTATTTATTTTTGTGTTTCGATCCATAATATTATTGTTTTTATAACTTTTTTTATTATTATTATTATTTAAAAGTTCAGATTTTTCCGTGCATATATAACAAAGATATTAGTTTTAGTCGCTTCGATATCCGGTTTATGAATGAAATATGTTCGAAATTCCCACTCCACGTTTTGCATAACGTTATTGTTTCATGTTTGTTACTATTTGGCGTGGTGTCCACGTGACCGCGATGCGCCAATCCGGAAATGTTGTAGTGTGAATCCGGTCCGATTAAAAAAAAGGACGTGAATCCGTTACTATTATGAATTTTCCAAGGATTGTTCTTCCTGGGAATTGGAAAAAAATTAGCAACTTGTGACATTAACGTAATTTAAAGAACTATAACAATTCGGTGAC
The DNA here is from genome assembly GCF_031307605.1 of Tribolium castaneum. Lineage (NCBI taxonomy): Eukaryota > Metazoa > Arthropoda > Insecta > Coleoptera > Tenebrionidae > Tribolium > Tribolium castaneum. Next base: position 8,896,710 of record NC_087399.1, on the reverse strand, counting down.
TAACATTGTTATTTAAAGAGCAAGGTCGGTAGGTGTACGCGTTTGTTTTCCGGTCGCGTCGCACCGTTTCAAGGGTGGGATTTTTTGTGTCGTTATTTTTCGGTGTTTCACCCTGTATTATTATTCCAGTGATACTGTTTCTTTGAGTCATCGGTGAAAAAATTTCTTGGTCGGTTCCTCGAACAGGATATTTGCTCCGATTTACGTCAATTGTTCGAAAAAATCGCTACAAATTTTATAATAGATCTGTTTTTTTTCCTTCTTCTTGAAAGGATTTTTTTCGGTTTTTATTGAAATTTGTCGTGAGTCATGGTCTCAAAAACATAATATTTTGGCAAGATCACTGACTTGAGATGATTCAGGTTGACTTTCAAATTTCGTCAGCTAATCTGTTTACAGTTTTTGCAAAAATTCTAATTTCGCGCGGCGTAAAGCATCAACAAGTTGTGGCAATTTACGCAAAGATTGGTAAAAAATTCCTCCAACAACACCCATTCAGATCATCGTGGAAAAGTTAATTAAAACAAAAAATCGTCAGTAGCTCAGAAGGTTTTAACCTTATTTTTAGACTGTTACTCAATGTTTCACCGACAGAAATTCCGCAAAATAATTGAGCTTTTAGCCAAAATCACGTAATTTTCCACCTGATTAGGTGATTCTTTTTGTCTAAACAGGCCACAGGAGGTAATTTCTATATAATTTGGTGTTTTTTTTACGAAATTTTGCTAAATACGTGAGTTTTTCGTTCAAAAACAAAATAAATCTAAAGAAAAGAATTTAATTTTTGTTGTTTGGTCGTTTTTTTTGCTAAAAACATTCTAAAATTCAAAGTCAAAATTCCAAATAACACTAGCATCGAGCATTATTGAGAATTTTGCAAAATAAGTGAAATTTTAACTTAGAATAATATTTAATTAAGTGATTTTTCGATCTCTTTAATTAATTTATGCTTATGCGTATCCATAGAAATTGGTGCCAAAATGAGACGATTTAACTAATTTCAAACGAATTGGTTTGTTTTTAGGGTAAAAAACAGTTTCCAAACGAATAGCTAGTATTTATATGGAATGTATAGGTGAATAAACCCGACTGTTATCCACGAAAAAATGGTTTAGAAAAGTTTTAGAATGGATATATTTTTTTTATTCTATCGTCAAGGATAAAATTTTATTTTATCTACAGTTTACATCATCTAGGTCTAGAGAAATAAAGTTAACAACCATTGTTGTTTTCTGTTTTTGACATTTTTTTCATTGTTCAATTTTTTACGTTTATTTTTATCAAATTAACTCAGTAATTCAATCAAAATAATGGAGAACAGGATAAAATTTTGTATTGTATACGATGATAAAATTCACCATTAAATTCTGAAGACAAAAGATGAAATCTAATTTTATCGTCTTGTATAATAAATAACTACATGTTATTATCAAAACATTTTTTGTGGAATTATTAGCCTTCAAAAGTTCTAAAAAAATTCTAGATTATATTTTTTCTTCTAAAAAATACCTAACCAATTTTTAATTAAAGTTTAGAATGTAGTCGTTTTTTTAACAACTATTCAACAGTATAGACGATTGTAGAACATTGTTAAAGGAGACTCAAGGGCCCATTACAAAGTGTCATAACTTTGTAGCACAAATTAGTTCTGCTTTGGTATTTATTACTAAAATTTGAAAGCCCATTCATTTTGGAATTTTTTTGTCTCTACTAAAATTTTTGTAAAATGTACGGTTTTTGCCTAAAATAATAAAATGTGAAAAGATTCAGCAGAGACATCGCAGTGTTTTTTAACGTTTTTGGAAAAAAATAAAGAAATGGAGCAATTTATTAATCCTTAATCTATGGTTAAAATATTTGCAATTGAAAAAAATCGGTTAAATTTTTCTCACTTGATTTGATTCATTTTTAATTCAGGACTTACTGAGAAATAACTAAGTGATACGAAAAAATCACAAGTTAGCAAATTAAATTTACTCTCAAGCGATTTGGTTTATTTTTAAACAAGGAATCGATGAAATTGTAATTATATACAGGAGTCAAACGTCAAACAATTTAAACTAATCCTAGAGTCTACTTGCTATTTCAAAATTATAGAAAAAATGGCAACAGTGCACTTAATTTTTTGGGGTCAATAGTTCATAAATTAAAACTTTTTTCTTTCTGTGTTATTTAAGAGAAAAGTGACAGTTGTTTTTATAGTTTTGAAACGAATATTACACGATTTGACTCGTTTTTAGGGGAATAGTTCATAAAGATCAACAGAATAAATGCCAAACCAAAAGAAAAATAAACTAAATTTAAATCCGGTTTAATTCGCAATTAAATTTCATTTCGCGATTGACTTTAACATTTGTCAGTGCAAAATAAAATAATAATGGCAACTTAATGTGTTTCGTTTTCAAGCAAGAAATAGAAAAAAGAGACTAATTAAATAAAACAAGTGCCAAAATAAAACAAATATCTTTGGCTCGTTTTTAAGTGAAAAATCTATGTAAATGAAACCTTTAAATGAAATAATTTGGAATCGTTGCCCTTATTTTTTCAGGGTTATTAATAATAATTTTATAAAAAGGTCTAATTAATAAAAAGAAAAAAATGGTCTTTGAATTTCTAGATTGGAATAAATCAGATTCGTTTGTCCACTACCTAGTGCTATTCCGTGACACTCATGACAGTAAATTTGTTCAAATGTAATACAGTGAAATCTCTCTTAACGGACACCTATAAGTAATCCCTCTAACAAACAGACATTTTTGTTAGCCCCCTTTTCAGCTAACGTATTTTAAATGATATAGCTTCTCTTTTAAGCGGACTCTCCAATAAACGGACGCGGAGAATACAATTCGCATCTTTGAACACAAAATCTCTCCTTTAAGCGGACAGTATGTCATGCGCGCATTTGTTATTAATTATTATTGTGACAAATGAGCAGAAAATTCAAGGAATCACATATTTTGTTTCATTGTTAAATTGATCCAGATTTAAACCTCAGAATAGGTTAAAGTTATATGCATTATTATTGCACTAGTTCTTATTTGTATTAGGCTTTACGGTGTTAGTACATAATTTCAATATTTATTATTATGGTAAATACAACTAAGTTAGTTAAAAGAAAAAAAATCGGGTCCAAAACAAACCGAATGTACAAAATTTACAAAGAAATAAGAAATAGGAAGATCCAATAAGTAGGAAATTTGTTTTAAAAATAAAGATGAACTGGGAAAGAAATGACATAGAAGTGGAAACGTTTGTGAAAAGCGAAGTTTTTTCGACGAAAGTTAAGGAGTTTGTGGAAGCATTAAAAAATTAAATTTTTAGGGCTTTTGAAGAGTGGTTAGGAAATTTTATGTACATTTCTGGCCAATCTGCGAATATTGATGAAGTTGTATCAAATTTTGAAGAAAAAAATATTTTTTTTTTAAGAAATAGTCAATAAATATTGCTATTGTACCAAATAGTATCATACAACTTTAATAAATGAATTTAGTTTGTGTCTATTATTTCTCTTAAGAGGACACCTCCATTAACCGGACAAGCCGACGGTGTCCGCTTATTGGAGATTTCACTGTAATTATAAGTGCAAAAATAGAACAAATATTCAGACGGTCGAAAAGTGTTGCCAACTTTGTATTAAATTTGTTTACAAAAAAGAAGAAAAGAGACAAATTGTAAATAAATATTCTGAAAACTTTCCTCTGCTCGAACTACTTATAAAATCCGAGGTTATCAACCAAATTCGTTCATAAAAATTCCGCCCAGTCCAAATGATTCAAAAATTTTTCATTCTTTTTCTCATCATCAGCAATAAATAAGAATTTTACGAGCGTGTAGAAGGTTTGTCAAATGAAAGTCAATGTTCTGGAGCCTTGACACGCCCCAACTCCGGGTGTCGGCTTCCGGTGCGTATCAATAATTTTTTCCCGACGAAAAAAACCACGATCTTATCATTCGCCACTCCCTTGATAAGATCGGGCGCCAAATTCGAATGTAAACAAACGAAACTCTGGCCTTGCTTGGTGTGTTAGCCAACGAGGCCAAACCAAGGCAGCCAATCAAGGTTAAAAATGCGCATGTCGCACAAATTTACCAAAAAACGCGAAATTTACACCAAAGGGTTGCTGTGGCGGCCAATCGGTGCGTTCAAGGGGCGTGGTGTTTTATATTACGTACCAGTTGGGTCGGGAGGTAAGTGCATCGTTTTGGCATTGTTGCGCTTTCGAATTGATTGTCACTAAATCAAACGACACGAGCACATTTTTTCGCGACGGTGATGTGTTTCCAACATGTTTAGTACGAATGCAGTGGAAATTAATTCGATGTGCGAACGCTTATGTGAAGGTCAGAGGAGCTTCCTTGCGTGAAATTTTTGACGGGGGGACTTTGGTTGGGGATGCTAGGACGTTTTTCGCTTTTCGAGAAAAAATTTTCATAACTTGACGAGATTTATTAAAGTCATAAAAGTCGAAGGTCTGGATAATTAGCTTTATTTCCTTCCCGGGTAATTGTTTGCATTTAGCAACGTTTATGCTTGAGGCAGGTTTGCGTTTGTTTCACTTTTATCTGATTTGTGCATCGCTGGTTAGCAACAATAAATAAACGCGAAACAATTAAACATCTACATATGCTCATTTTTTTTTGAAAATTTTGAAAAAATTCGACACAAATTATTGTTTCCAACAACTGTTCTTATTTGCAATGATTTACCTTCTTGCCCAATACTGGTTTCAGGTGTGATTTAATACAGTTTTAGAAGGTAGTCAGGTTTTGTCATATTGAAACTACAAAGATTTATTATGACTGGGGTCGTGATATAACAATATATTCTCGTTTTAATTATTGTGTATTAACATTGAACCGTGAAACTATTAATTAAACATATTAGAAATGGAACTAGACGTCTCCTGGTTTTGCTGTTCTGATTTTCAAATTTAATTTACTCAAAATATGTAGAAGATGAAATCGATAAAATAAGAGCTTCATATTTGATTTAATTAGTTAACTTCAAATAAAAAACTTTGGGCTGTTAACTTAAAAGTGATTTTTTGATTTTTTTAACATATCCTTAAAAAATCCAGAAAAGATTGCTTTACTTCACTGTCTATGTACACTAATCGGCAAAATAAAATAATAAATAAAATGTTTTACATTTGATTTTCGAATTCGATTAAGTGTACAAAAATTATTAAATTTTGTAATTTTATTTACCATGGTTTCTGAAATAATAAGGAGAATTCACTACAAAAAGCCCCCTTTTCAAAGGGTGTAGCTCCCTTAGGAAACATTTTTTGATACATGCTTAGAGGAAACTTTTGTTTTAGAAATAAATGTTCTATTATCTGTTTAAATTTGTAACAATGAAAACGAAACACCCTGTATATTGAAACCGTCAAAGTATGTATTAATGTACTAATTGAATCGTTCATTGCTCAAAGGGACTAAGTAACATTTTTGACCATTTTGAGACGTTTTTCTTTTTAGTTTTTTTCTTTATAGGATTTGCAAGACAAAAATTATGTTATGATAACAAGTATTGGC